>NW_015114128.1:89275-97979 GCF_001443285.1 Poecilia latipinna
TTTTTTTGTCTGTTAAAAAACCCATTTTAAAAATTTTTTTGGTTTTTTTTTTTTTTTTTTTTTTTTCTCCAAAGCACCGTGTCAACTTTTATTTCCTTTCCTTTATGAGCTTCATTCTTTTGCTCCCTGCTGTTCCGTTGTAGATTTTTCCTGTATTTCCATTTCTTCCTCTGCTCGCGTTGATGTGATTTAAGACGGAGTGACAAGGCCGTTTCTCACACATCGCTCTTGATCAGCCGGCATGTGTAATAACATCCCTAAAGCTAGGCTAAGCTATGCCCTCCAGTGTATCCTCCACATGAAAGACCCTGACAAACGCACATCAGAGGACTTTATTTGGTGTGCTGACTTATTTACTCAACTCCCACACCAACCTCTTGCCCCCCATTGCCTCCCCCTGACCTCCCTGAAGCAGGCCTCTCGGGGTCTTTCGGGGGGGGCGCCGCCACGAGACTTTCTGTTTGAGAAAGAAAAGGATTTAAGCCTCAGACGAAAAAATAAATAAACGCTCGCAACGCTGCTCCTGTTTTTCTAGTGTGGTTATATGTTGCTTTGCTGTGAACGGATCCATCGACGTGAAGCACGCAGCAGGAAGCTAATTGGGTCTGGTGGCATTTGTCTGCCTAATAATTGCTTTAAAGGCACCTGCTGCGACAATAGGATGGGAGCTATCACGGTCCCATCTCGCTCATGTGTCATGTGGTAAATTGCTATCAGATTTCCAAATGGTTTCCATTTTTCTATCAGGAAATCCTTTGAAATGTGTAATGTTGTGGCAGAAATACAATTAAGTTCTGTTGTTACAGCATGCGAAAGCTGTAATTGATCCAATGATAATGTTGAGACCTCCTTGGGGGATCATTTTTCTTCTACAAACAGTTGAACTCGTCTGTTTTAGGGTGAAACTGTAACACTGCTTCGATAGCATTTCACCCAAAATCTCAACCTAAAATCCAAACGGGATCAAAACTATACAGAACCTTAAGTATATACATATAACTTCACTAACATTGGGGTAAATGTTTCTGAGCAAGCTGGAGAGAAACAACACGCTTTTAGTAGCAAAGTTAAAGTTTCAACCATCTAGCTCTGTCACGGAGGTGAAGTTAAAAAGTAACTCCATCCAGCTTGTGCAGTGCACCTTTACGACCGTCGGCGAAGCAGAAGCACATCATGATGCTGCCACCACCATGCTCGACAGCTTGCGTGACATTGCTGGGTTTCAAAGCCTTACAGTATCGCCTTCAGCTGGCTGTAGCGTCAGTACAACATGTTGTAGCATAATGGGGGCGAACTCTAAAAATGATTTAAAATTTAAAAATGTAGGTTTTATCTTTCAATATACAAGAAAGAAAAGGACAAAAATATAAATACATAGAAAAGGAAAAAGAGAAAAAGGAAGAAAGCAAAGAAAATGAGGAAGAAGGAAAGTAAGAGGGAAAGATTTGTTTTGAGCAGAGCTGTATGTATGTATACATTTGTATAATTTTGACTCTACGTGGTTTAAAGAAAATTCACAATTCAAATTCTGTGCATGTGGAGATAAATCGTCAGCCGTCCCAAAGAGAACATGAACGTCATCCTGATGCGAGCTTCTGAAGACTCCGACTGAAGACCGGCGTCTACGTATATCATGACGAAATCTCTGCAGAGTTAATATTTTAGATGAAAAGCTCGAGTCAAGGACGGCGTGTTCATGATTTGAAAACGGCTGCCTTGTTGGAGTGGTAGGTTCAGCCCACCTACGCAGACCTTGACTTTAGTCTGACTACAAAAAATCTTTGTCTCCAACATCCTCTCCTTGGATTTCCTCTCTGACTGATCCATCTTGCCATCTCTTTTCTCCTTTTCCCTCGTCGTTCTACCTCAGCTGCTTCCTCCGCCAGCCAGCTGCCAGATTCAGATGGATCGTGCCCACGGTGCAAGACCCTGACTCTGTGATATGGTGACTGATAATCCCCCCCGCACCACTCCCTTTAAGCGCATCCCAACAATATCAAAAGCACAACGCAAGGTGAATGGAGCTAACTGGGCAATCAGTGGGGACACGAGGGAACTTAGAGCCGCCCTATTTTATCTCTGTCTTCATGTTTGGATCACCTCCTCTGACCTTGTTGACACTGGTAAACACGCTTCCCATCGGCTGCTAATGGATGCCTCTAATGCCTTTCCAATGGGCAGCAGATAAAAACCGCCACAGAGCTCACTCAGACGTTGAGAACTATTCATTTATATTTTTGGGACGCCTTTCTCTTCTGCTTCGTTTGTTTTGTCACGGCGTGGGAGGCTTCTATAGGACGAGCGCGTGCCACTTGGGTTGTGCTTGACCTTGTGAATCAGCGATTGGCGTGAGGAACGAACGTATTATCATGCAAACAGGCTGAATCTCGAGGAGTCCATTGTGTCGGGGAGCAGCGAGTGTGTCGGGATAGGAGGGAAGAAATGAGAAAAAAGGGGGGAAACCAGCAGCCGCAGCCAACCTAGAATGGCTGGGATTAAATTTACGCCGCATGAACAGGGAAGGGCTAAATCATGTTACATATTATGAAGCTGAGAGGGTGGGTGGGGGGTGGGGGGTGAGAGAGAAGGGGAAAGAGGGTGGAGATGAGGGCTGGAAATAAAAGGGATAAGAAGTGCAACAAGCCAGAGGTGGTGAGCAAAGAGGGAGGAGGAGGAGGAACTGTGGACAGATGAGGGGAGGAGGATGCATTGTTGTGTGGCAGCCACTGCCAGCATTTTCACATTTCGCTTGTACCTGCAACCTGCAACGGAGGGGAATGCAGGAGGAATAAAGGGGGAAAAGATGCCGCTTCTTGTCAACGTATTGAATTTTTGTTCATACTTTGTCACGTGATGCTGCGTGAAATAGAAAGTCTAACATTGTGAACCCAGCATCCCAAAGATAAAACACAGTGGTGGCTGGGAAGCTAGAGGTTCGCCCATCGACAGCAACAGTGGCGTTAAAAATACCTTGTGAACCAATTGGATGGTTTAACTCAAAAACCTAGTCAAAGTCCAGATCTTGTGACTTGGTTTTGTTCCATCACATTAAATCCAGGTCTGAGAATCAAGGGGAATTTTCTTAACCTTCCAAGTACACACAATTTTGTGCTCGTCTAACAGATAAAGCTCCAATAAAATACAATTAAACTTGTCAATGTGGCAAAATATGAAAGCTTTCGAGGGTTGTGAATAACTTGGCGAGGAATAACGACAACGAATGAGCAAAACTTTAACATTAAACCAAATTCCTTCCATCTTTAAAATCTCACGCCGAGGATCAGGGTCACGTACGAAGAAACACACGCCGCTTTAAAATAAAAATGCACGACTCCTACACAGACGCGCTAAGAAACATGGACTCGGGCATTCATTTGCACGGATAGACGCATACAGCCGGAGCAAAAGCACGCATAGCCTTTTACGCCACATGCTGCTGGCACTTTGACATCTACCCCCAGCACACCAACGGTCTGTGGGAGGATGAATAATCTCACTTCCGAGAGGCAGAGGAACATTAGAGAGAGGAAGGAGGAGGGCGAGAGGGAGGTTGTTCCTAGCCGGAGCTCACATCGCTTTATGGAAAGTACAGAGGGCCCCCGAACAGACAAAACAACATTCCTCTCTGCCACTTGCCGACATGGCACAGCACATGGCAACAGAGCTCTGCTGAGAATAACTGAAAAAATGCAGCACGGGGATTTGCACCCTCCCCCACCCCCACCCCCAAAACATATGACACAAGTCAGCAAGAATATGCCTCCTTATCTCGGTTGAAACAATTGGACACTGAGGTGCATTGTTTGTTACTGACATTTAGAGCCTTTTGTACACACGCCAAAGCATTTGGTATGGAAATCGTCTACTTAGGCTTACATGAAGGACGTAAACGGGCGCCCGGGGCTTACATGCAACACTCATAGGGCATTAAATTAATTCAAACGCTGCTTATCTCCAATTATCTGAATGCAGATTTTACTCAACTTTCCCAGACCTAAATGTTACGCCTTGTTTTGTTTTTCTTTTTCTTTGAAAGCCCCACCGTGGTTAACAGGGATGCCTCACAGAAAGAAGGAAGGTAGCTGGTTGAATCTTGACTGTGTGGCCTTTCCTTTGTGCAGCTGTCCTGTTTTTTCCCCGAGTTTTCATGAGGCTTCTCTGGCTGTTAATGCAAATGTTAGGTTAAACTGTGATTCTGAATTGGCCTTGGGCAGGCATGGATAGTTAACGCGCTTCATGTGTGTCGTGTACTTTGGCTCCCCCCCTCCCGTGTTCACTGTTGGGATGGACTCCAGCTTCCCCTGTGGCCATGCATATGACTTGGTAGGTATACAAGATCAAGTTCCTTCCTATATGTAGAACGACAATGAAATGTAATGTTGATGTGTAGATGTGTAGTTCATTTGTTCCAGTAATTTCATTTAAAAAGTGAAACTACTGATATGTAGGTTAATTTCCTTCAAAGTGATATATTTCAAGTGTTAATTTGTGCTGATAATATGGGTACCGTTTCCTTAAATCGACTTTCTTTAGACATTTCGACACACAAAACCAATTAAAAAGGGATCCTTCTTATGAAGCAGCATACTGTATGCAAAAGTATTCATGGAAAGCTTATTGGAAGGAAAAAATGTGGCATAAAAGGACAATGTTTAGGGGAATGTGTCGCAACCATCAATAAAATTGTTTGGGACAAACAACAAAGCAAAGAGTCCAGCAGGAGCATTATTACGTCATACATGCCTGCCTCCTGAACAGCATGTCAGTGTATTGTATGGCACATTTGTTAGGTATGCATGAATTACTGCATCAATGTAACATGCAATGACTGCCATCAGCCTGTGGTGCTACTGGACTGTTAAGGAAGCCCAGGTTGCCTTAACAGGGCATTCAGCTCATTTGGATTGTTGGGTTCTAACTCAGGTTTATTTTTCACTCAACTTACTATTAACACATTTGGGTACAGCAGTCCTCCTCATGGAGGGTATCTGAGGGGCAAATCAGCAGTCCTCATGATTGTGTTGTCCATAGCAGAACATTTATGTCTAAAAAATACTTTATTGAACTGGTCTTTTATAACACTAATTTTCTAAAGATTTGTCTCCCCCTCTAAATCCATTATGTGTAAGCCACAACAATCTAAATAAATTAACAGAAATAAATGCATTGAATACAACGACAATATGAAACGAGGTTTACTTTTTGAAATGAATCACTGAAATAAATTAACTTTTTAATGATATTCTTATTTACTATGTCACCCGTATTGATTGTGTATTTTAAAGACGCTGAGTCAACATCCAAAAACAAACCGAGGGCTTGCCAAAGCTTTTTGTATGAAAATTTATCAGTGTCACCGGCGGAGGACAATGCGAGAAAATAATATGATCACAGATATGTTTTTGCTGAATCCACAGAGATGAAATTGTGTTGTTTCTGCCCTTCCATCTATTTCCTGATAAGGCTCTCAGAGGACCCGGACTGAGAGATGTTTTAATATTTAAAGGATCCTTACTGGAGTTTGCAGAGTACTTTGATGTTGGTGCTGGGATTATTAGATTTGAAAAGCTAAACTTCCATTAGGCCTTGGACGTCCTTGAAAGGTGTTGCAGCTCAAAAAACCTATTGTTCTCAGAAAAATAGGCGGGGGAAGGGGGGAGGATTGTTTGCGAAACTCTGTGGAGGGTAAAGCAATGGTTCACCCGCAAGGCAAACACAACAATTCTCCCCTTTGTCGTTCCACCAAGACTAATGCTTGCCGCCGCAACATTAGCAACCAAACAAGCGCGGTCCTCTGACAGTGAATGGTATATTGTAACTCCATGAACAAGACGTTTTATTACGCTGGTTGAAAAATGAATAAATAATCCAGCTCTGGAGCTGAAGATGGAAATTCAAATCAAATGCCACCTTCCGACAAATGTCAGAATACAGAAATCAGGACTGCTGTGTCCACGCCCGGCATCAAGCAGCATGCTCGGTTTGACATTTAGGAGTGATTTTTCTGTCTCCGTGTCGGTTTTTCTATGTAAAACGAGCGTGGTAATTGCGGGAAAAAAAAAAATAAAAAAGACGTACATGAACTCGCACACGCCACAAATAGAGAACTCCCCCCCCCACCCTTCGTCTGACTCCCTCTCAGAAGCCTCCGTATAATCTCGCCCCACCTCGCGCAATCCGCCCCCGAACACTCACAAACATGATTAAGACACTGTCAAGCCTGACATTGCCATCTCCCGTGCTGTCAGCGGGCCTCACCGGGAGCCGCTGACTGACTGCCTGGATGTGCCTTATCATTAACAGGGCTGCCTGTGCCACCACAAGGGGCTTTGATGACAGAAGCTACGGCCCAAGTGCCTGCCCCTCCCACGTTAGTGTCATCTAAATGAGATAGGGGCCCAGGAGCTGAGGGATTAGGTACTGAATAATTACCTATTTAAAGACTCTAATTGAGCATTTCATTAAGAGACTGGCACAGAGATTATTTTATTTTATTTTTTTTTTGCCAGGGAAAAAGAGGAGAGAGACATACTTGTCAGTGCATGCTTGTGGGTCGGGGATGACACAAGGATGCTGGGATCTACATGCCTGTGTCTGCGTTTTGGATCCACAACAGACCGTCACCTTGAATTCAAGGGTTACCTTGTTAGCAACAAGGTCCTTCGCTTGTTTTCTGTTTACACTGCATTTAGCCCCGGCACACGTTTGTGCAAGTAAATCCAGCAGACGTTTAGAAACTGATAGTCATGAGTAAACAAGGGGAACTTTCCCATGTTTACTCACGGCTATGAGCAGAGATGAGGTGTTCAACCTTCAGTGGTTTCAATTAAAAACAGGTGTAGGAGAGGGTGTTCCAAATGCATTGTGGGGATTTTTATTTGGCTTGAAAGTTTACTTAATTGTGCAACATACAAAATGAAGGACAAAACAAATCAAATAAATGGTAACTGCCTGAAGTTTTTTTTTTTTGTTGTTGTTGTTGTTTTTTCCCCAGAATGCAAAGCAACTTCATGGTAAAAAGTTTCAAAATGCTTTAAATAGCATAATGTTCCACTGAAAAATATTCAGGCCCATTTCTCTAAGCTGCTCTTCAAAACCAGAAAACTTGTGGACATGCCATTCAGTTAAGACTGACGTGTTGATCTTCATTAATTAACATACTGAACTTTTACAAACTACTTCTCAGTCCAATGCTTCCAAGAACAATTGTAAACAGCATCATAGAGGAGCACTGGTGGGATGACATGCTGAAGGCAGAGGGTCTTAAAGAGACCAAGGATAGGTTTTGTTTTATAATTCTTCTAAGTTATTTAATATGTATAGCATTTTACAGTGAATTAAGGTAGCATAGTTTCTTGATTGTGCTATAAAAGGGCACCAAGTGCCTGGAAAATACATAATACCCCCCTTTAAGACCATAAAGCAACCTGGCAGAGACCAACAGTAGTGCATTTTCTAATCGGTTGCAACACATTCCTTTTGCAGTTCCTCAGCATTACTGGGTCCTTATTTGGTTGGACCCAGTAAATCTACAACTATAAATATATTGCGAATTGCTGGAGTCCAAAACTCTGCACTGGTACCAGGCAGAACTGGGCTGCTGAGCGGGTTCCCCTGATCCTGTGTTATCAGAAACAGTTTCAGCCAACGCAACCAACCGAGGAAAGTTCTCGACCCAAATATTTTGCTGATGACGAATTTGACCCGACTCTTCCATGACCTGTCATGCTATGGTTCCTGCTTGCCCCCCTCAACACACACAGTTGCTATATCAGGGGGTCAGCGGGGACGCTGGCGAGTTGCGAACAGTTGCCTCTCGCATGATTGACTTGTTCGCTAAACGACTCGCATCTGAAGTGGCAATGAAAGCTCGGGGCTGTTGGAGCCTTGGGGGGGCAGACACCAGCTGCTCGACTGCAACAGATAAACTGCCTCCTCCCCTCCAATCCACCACCTTTGGGATTCGTATGTGTTGAAGTCTGGCCAAAGACGCTCAGGGCTGCGACGACATTACACTGCTTGTGCTTCTGCAGCATCAAAACTGTTTGCTGATGAGTTGAACACAATGCGTTTGTACACCGTCCAGGAAACATAAATACAATGTTTTATTTTACATGTGTTTCTAAGAAACTAATACATGCGAGCAAATAGTGGAGGAGTTCTCCAGCTGCTGTCAGCATGTTCAATATTACATTTGGCTTTGAATAGGCTTTCATTTACATCAGAATAAAGCGCTGCTTTGACCTGTCGTTACTGCTTTAATGTAAACTCGTGTCGGTGGAAGGTTAATTTGTGGAAAGTCTCATTTAAATCCATCCGTTGAAAGAAAGATCCTTGAGTGATTTTCCTGCCTGGCTTTGCTGCCTTACAACGAACTCTGCAAATATTTACACAAATGGCTGATTAACAGAGAGCACGGGAAAAACCAAGACATTTCATTTCAAATACAGAATCCAACAGGTGCAAACATGTAGGCTCTCTTTTAAGCAGCAACTCTTTTTATGACCTTGTACTTGGCGTGAACGCAGAGGAAAATGTTTGCGAATATATGGGTAATCTTAATAGGATAGAGTTAAAAGTTAATGTTTTGACTCGTTTTAGCTATAATTTTTCCTTTTTTTTTTTTTTTTTTTTTTTTTTTTTATTTTTTTCCCAAAAAAAAGTGTTTAAAGGGGCCCCCATATTTTAAGGAGGTTTTTTTTTT
>NW_015114128.1:101046-103834 GCF_001443285.1 Poecilia latipinna
TTATTTTTTTTCTCGTTTTTTTTTTATTTTTTTTTTTTTTTTTTTTTTTTTTTTTTTTTTTTTACATTGTTACTCAGATAAAGTGCTTCAAGTGGCTCCACTAAGTTAAGGTAGTATTGATTTTTTAGTATTGGTAAAAAAGAGAAAGGGAAGACAAGCAGACATGTTTGCATCTCTTGAATTCTCTTAGTTGTGACCTCTTTTCACAGTCTGACTTGTATAAATAATCATCTGGTGCCTAACTTTACAGGTTTAGAACAATAAACATGGAGAATCTTCTTAAAAAGGCAGGGTATGGCATCGTTTTGAGCCTTAGGTCTTGTTCCTATGCCAAACCGCGTACAAATTTCCCACTTAAGAGTGTGTGTTCGCAATGTGACAACTCCCAGTGCAGATTATTGTCCGACCTGCACCTCTCTGGTCCTGGTAGCAGAGTGGCGAATCTAACGGAGGTTCCCAATGTGAGCCGTATCAGTTATCAGGTCCAATAGGTGCCTTGTGCAGTCCCTATCTCCCCATCTCTGTTGGTACACATCCATCTTGATTTCTGCTGAGTGCCAAAAAATAAGTAGCAGTAGGATCGGAAGGAGAGGTGGATGGAGAAGGATGCGATCCCCTGATAAGGCGGCTTAGAATCAGAGGAGAGCATCTGAAGCTGGAGCATGGCCCCAAAGTGCTAAAAGGAGGAGCTTCATCTTTATCTAATTACCACAGGCCTGTTTTGACCACAACAGACATCGTTTATGGTACATGGCTGGGTATCTCGTGCCTACTTACAAGAGCACACTTTTTCATACGCACGAGCCCATGAAGATACGATTAACATTCAAATTCACGTCCAGTCACTCAGAAACACACGCACACGGGGCCCAGGGCTGGGCGCCATAACAGCCCAATGAAATATATTCAGATTAGAAAGGTGTCGCATTACTCTCCAGTCGGATGATAAATACGTGGTTAGCACCGTCATTAATCTTGCGGCCCTCCCCACCTCCCGCCTCCAGACTCGGTGATGTAAGGGGAAGGGAGGGGGAGCGAGGGGACATTGGACGGGGCTGCACCAGTGTGGCTGGGGCTTTTAATGGAAGAGGGGCACTGCTTGTTCTGCTAGTTTTGAACAGCAAAAGGGCCCTTCGCCCCCCTGAACCCAAATCATCAATTTTAAAGGCCTTTTTTTTTTTTTTGTTTTTGTTTTTTTTTTTTTTTTTGTTAGGTTTCCTTTTGAGTGATGAGTTGCACAGTATATTTTCCACAGATTTTCAGTTGGACTTTGTTCAGGATATTTGTGGAATATTGAAACACATGAGTGTCTAAACTAGTCTAAACCATTCCACTGTGTCCTTTGTGGTGTGTTTAGGGTCGTTGTACTGCTGGACCAGCGTCAAGTGTTTTGCTGCTTCTAACCAGATTTCTTTCAGGATTTCCCTCCCATGCTTCGCTGTAAAGACAGATTAGTGTAGAGTTGTAGTAATGTGTTGTAGTTTACTGTGTTTCCTACATGGTTTTTCAAGGGTGATTGCTATGGATTTCTTCCATAAATGAATTTCTTCTGGTCATTATTCCTGAAATGCCACATTTGTGAAGTGAACAATTAGTAATTATCCTGACAAAACATGGCAAAATCTGATGAAGTTCAAGGGATGTGACTATTTCTGCAAATCACAGTAGCCTTAAATCTTCCTCTTCAGTTGTAAAATTTTCCTTGGACTCTGTCCATCGTGTCGTTCACATTCAGTTGGCTTTCCTTTTGGCTGCCGCCCTCTGGCCATATATTAATTTCTAAGCACACGGCTTCCTGCTGCCACTCTCCCATCTCTCTTCCCAGGGGTTTGCTGACATATTGCCCTGAATGGCATTTCATCATAAGTAGCCATTGTCTAGCCTAATGAGCAGCA
Organism: Poecilia latipinna; assembly: GCF_001443285.1. Taxonomy (NCBI): domain Eukaryota; kingdom Metazoa; phylum Chordata; class Actinopteri; order Cyprinodontiformes; family Poeciliidae; genus Poecilia; species Poecilia latipinna. Next base: position 102,942 of record NW_015114128.1, read on the forward strand.
TGCATTAAACACTAGTGGGTTGAGAAGACAATTGCAGACTTGTAGAAGAGAGGAAAAAAAAGTTAACGCACATTGGGAACAAGAGTAGATTCACCACCAGGACCTTATGCAGCATATTCCTTCCATCAAACGCTGACTCGTGTCTTTGGGACGACTTCACACAGACAGTCCAGACAGTGATATGCTGCCCTCACTGCAAACATTGCCCTAAGAAGGGGTCAAACGTCAAGGGCTGACTTAATTAAATGTTGAATCGGCACCAGTGCCAGTTGTGTACACGCAATTGTCATTTTCTTCATGTTCCCCCTCGTGGTTTGTTTGAATATGGATATTGACTTAGAGAGTACACCTTTTGGATGCGTGTGTGAACGTCTAAGGAGGTTCCTCCTATATGTCGACACATACAAGTCAAACGGGCAGAGGAAAATGGTGAGGACGAGCCAAGCCACCAAAATGTTGAAAGATTTGTCTTTTCGTGACCCGCAGTAGCATACCGATTCAACTTCGAAGTGTCCTCACATCTTATTTGATGGCTACCGTTATTATAACCCGTAGTACTTAAAAAATAAAGCAGATAGTATTGTATATATTTTTTCTTTCTTTGAGGGTTCCTTGCTCAGTTATCTTTAGCCAATTCCTAAAGCAAAGGGTGGAAGTTTTTAAGATGGATGGGTCAACACTTAGATAAGAGTGTTGCCTGGACCAATAAACAAATAGCACATCAACAGATGAATGACAGACAGCTGGTTGTTGAATGGATGGAGAGTTGTGTGAAGCCATTATTAGGCAAATAATGTCAGGAAAATTATATTTTTCCCTATTTATTTCCCCCCCACTTTGAGGTACCCCCGCTCGCCTCCGCCACCGTCTCTTTCCCTCCTTGTCTTTTTGTT
>NW_015114128.1:106945-131852 GCF_001443285.1 Poecilia latipinna
ATAGGCAAAAAATTGCCAGAAAATTTATTTTTTTCCCTTTTTTTTCCCCCCCCCCTTTGGGTTCCCCCCCCCCCACTACTTCTCTCTTTTTTTTTCCTTTTCCTTTTAGTTCAGGCTAAAGTTATCGAAAAATACTGTGGAGCTGAGGTTTGTCCTCTCAGATTAAGGCCGTGTTTTCTTCCAGTAATCATCGAGACGAGACAAGTTTCATTCCCACCAAGACCTCCCGAGCTTGTAAACAGCCTTCCACTGACACCACTGTGTGAAAAGGGACAACATAAACACTAGAGTTTCATTGCGAGGTGGCTGATTAGCCCTGAAGGGGGCTGTAAAGAAATTCATGCCTTCTCCTGAGGTTTCCACTCATGAGCCCTTTGTTTAACTGGGATGAAAAACAACTTGATGCCTGCCACCTGGACGCCAGTGAAGAGAACGCTGCCATATTCAGGCACAAAACCCAGACAGAAATGATCCCACTCGAGCCGAGCCGATTGTTTTACCACACTTTTATTGAATCTCTCAGTTGCCCCCCGCACCCACCCGGTCGCTCTGTGCCCCATAAAATGCTGGCGAGCAGATTGGGGCTGCCATAATGGTGGCACGATGTAGAAATAAACTATTTTTACAGTGGCAGACAAAGTGATGTGACCTGGAAAGGTTGTATGTTTGCTGGGATAATGACTGTATTTTAGAGACAGGCCTCAGTGTGAACTCTAATTACTTGTCTAGGGCCGCCGAGCTACATTGGTCTCCAACTTCTGGTAATGAAGTCCATATTAGCTCTGAGCATGAATGTTGCTGGAAATATCTACCGTGACTGCTGACTTGGGAACAAATTGTCAAGATGATTTTAAAACTGTAATTAAAATAATCCAGAAGCCAAGCGAAGAAGGTTGGCAGCAGAATTAAAGGCAGATTTTTAAGGAAATACTGAGATTTATTTTTTTTTTTTTATGTTTTTATATCATTTCTTTTGAATTCTGCAGAGCTGGCTCCAAGTAAACTTAATCACTATGACACTTATTTCTCATAAATATGCAAATACATTACCAACATTATGAGCATGTTTATGGAAATTCTGTCTTAGAGCAAAGATATGTCAAAAACCTCAAGTAAAACCTTTTAAAAAGACTCCATGAGCAGAAGAGTGTAATGTTTTTTTTTTAATTATTCCTTTAGCAAAACATTTTACTAAAACAATATATTTGCTTGTCACCACGAATTTAACCACACAAAATGGCAGCACTCTGTCCCTTTCTCACCCATGCCGATGTCTTTTCAGTCTCCAGTGTGGTTAGCTACGAAGCAGATAGAAAGGGGAGAGGAGTAGCTGTAAAGGATGGAAAACTATCCATGCAAACTTAATGAAATAATGTCATTAAAATGGCACAGCGGAGGTCTGGTTATACGGCTTGAAATATAATTTTACACTCAGGTCCCCCAGCGTCCATTTGCACCACTGGCCCACTAGTAAAACAGCCCTCAACAGACTGAGAGGCGGCAAGGGTTTGTGGGCTGGTTGGAGAAAAAAAAATACATATATATTACTCAGGATAAAAAAAGGGGACAATTTTCAGGGGTTTAAAACAATGAATGCCTGCTGGATTGTGACTTTGAAAGGCTTCCTGTTTCCCCATATAAAGTGGTCAAGTCTCAATCAGGGATATCCTGAAATGAAGATATTTCAAGAAATGAAAAAGTTAAAATATCACCAAAAAAGTATGTCTGTACCACTGGCGCTTAAGGTCTAGTTGATGACATGGCAGAAATGACGAGTTTTCTCTGCCAGTGGAAGCATACAGTAATGCTCTGCTGCCCCTCCCCCACCTGTTTACTGCTGGTCAGTTGGCAGAAAAGAGGCTACTTTTGTCAATTCTCTTGCTTACAAAAAAAAAAAGGAAAAATTGGGCTGTTTAAAGAAGCACTGATTAGCTGTCCTCCACTTATTGCTGTGTACTGTAAAACACTACTATACTTTCCCATGGCTTATAAGAAAACAAGCAAAAACAAAGAGAGGTTGATTTTCAGTGTTTAAGACAATGCACGCTTGCTGGATATAATTATCCGCTATACTGCTAGTGTAATTCTTTTCATGAGCATCCAGCGAAACTTGCACTAGATGTGTTACGTTTGGTGTCTTGGATAGTCTCTCTGAAAACAACAAACAAACAAACAAAACAAAAAAAAATCTGCTGTGTACAGGTTGCCAGTTAGGAGGTTGCCAGTTTGACTCCAGGCTAGAACATAACTTGTAATATCATTTGCATAGCAGACTAGATGCATGTTGTCTTGTTTCCCTAAAAGGAATCGTCAACAGCTGCTGCCTGTCAGTTTCCAGAAGAGCTGTCTGATTTTGTAAAGTCAAAGGCGACCCTCAACGGAGTTAGGATCAACGCTAGGCAACGGGATTCGGCCCCGTCTGTCTGGTCTAAAGCCTAAAACAGCAGGAATTCCAGTCGGGGCGCCCCGTAAACTACCACCCTCCCCTTGAAGAGGTCCATATCAATCCATTTTGCATCAGCTGTCCTGTCTCACCTCTGTGTGGCCGCTTCCATTGCTGCTGACGTCCTTAATCTCTGACAGGGAGGCAACGTTTGTGGACTAACAGCTGGGAAATCTGTGCCCCCCGCTGCCCTTGCACTCCCTGCCAACCTCTCCTCCTTCTCTCACATGCCCTGCAGGGTCAACTACTCCAGGCTAATAAAAGAAGCGGCCCTTGACTGAACAGCTGGGTTCGCTGCGATCTAAATCACTGAGAAGCACACCAAGTAAAAAGTCAATTTGCTATAACATACATCACATCTGCGCAAAGTTTTGAGGGGATTTTGGGAGATAGACCAACATAAACTATTGCAAAGGTAAATTATTAAAGTGGCTTTTATAATTTTTTTGTGCGAGTGTGATGACCAAAATCTGATCAAGGAATCAACCAAGTAATTTCAAATTAAACCAACTGCTTTCAGATGTCACCCAATTAGCAAACAGAGTCAACTTGTGAGTAATTTAATCACCTTACACACAATTTGAATTGTGAAGAAAGGCGGTGGCAGCATTAAGGTGTTGGGAAGATTTTCTTCAAAGAGGCTGGTCAGAGTTGATGGGATGACTTATTGTTACCACAAAGGTACAACAAAATATCACAATAAAACGTAGTCTGCATCGCCCGCTTCTAGCAGGGGGATAAATACTTTAGTTAAAAAATAAAAAAACATAAAGGGGAATTAAAATGGAGTAAGCAACAAAACAAAAGCATCCTTTGGTAAGAAGGGGGAAGGGAGCTGAGTGGCTCTGTTGTCCCTGGCTGTTCATGGCCTAACCAGCTAATCAATAGCCCAGAGAAACACTATTTCAACTGGTTCATTGAGCTCTCCGTACAGCAGAAATACTGAGCGTGCCAACTCAGTCCGAGTTTTATCTTACTCAGCCTCTCCCTGCAGCTTTTGACGACAATGCAGATGGAAGTGGTGCATCTCAGCCCCTCACCGACGCAGGAACAGCAACTGGACTGGAGAGATACAGACTTCTACAGACGGAGATGAAGGTGGATATGGATTTTTGTATTTTAAAGCCTCCAACTCCTAATCTATGAGGTCAAATGAGATGCTGACCTCACTTTCAAAGTAAATTCTCGCTACTTCTTCTTGGGAAGGGAGATCCTCTCCTTGTTGGCTGGTGGTATTTAGGTCTTCTGGGAGCTGGAGTGTTGGAATGGCGTCGTTTCTTTAACTCAGGGGGGGAGGGAGTGCTTCAAATGTATGTCGACCTAAAATACAACCAGTCACGCCTGACCTCCACTCTCTTTTATCCTGTTGAAGCTCGGTAGACATCTTTTCTAATTTCACGTGTGTGAGAGACTGTGTGTAGCGAGTATGAAAGACGGTTCCAGATGCTCCCAGCTGGCTGCTGCCCAGTGAAGCACAGACACGTCTGCCTGCCTAATTAGTGCACACACGCTCACACATGCACGCACAGCCGACCCCTCCTCACCACTTCGTGTCCTGCTGTTTCACTGGGTTTATGGTAGGCAGAAAATATTCGCCCCCCTCCCCTCTTTCTCGTGCGTTTTATACAGGACACACACGCAGACAGCTAAACAAACAACCAGGGGCTTAATTACCTCGTAAGGGAGGCCAGAGGGGTGAGGGCTGCCGATGAGTCAGAGCGGAATAACGTAGGACGGGAGGCAACAGGAGAAAGAGATGCTCCGTTGTGTGTGGTTTTTTGTTTTTTTTTTGTGGATTTTTATAAAAGCTGTGACTCAATCGCAGGAATTATTCAGCTAAACTGATCTGCGACTTTGAGAAGTGTCAGGGTCCAACAAGCCCGCTTTCAACTTCAGCAGCTTTGTGCAAACACAAGGCTGGGGATTCTGTACTGCTTAGCTTAGAGAGAGAGAGAGAGCGAGTGAGAGAGAGAGAGAGAGAGAGAGAGAGAGAGGGAGGGGTGGGGGGAGGGAAATGCAGCAGAAGCTGATCTGAGATGCCATATGGACGTGCGTGCGTCCGCCTGTGCTTGCCATACTGACCTTTTCTTTAGGTGCCTAAAGAACGACGATGTACGTCGCTTACGGTGACACTTCCTCACAGCGCAGCGTGTCTGACATGTCTTGGCAGCCTGTCAACACTCAGGCTGTGTGTGGTAACTTCACTTGTTCCAGCCTGGCTTATTTTAGTTTCGCAGGAATATACTTGTAATAAAAGAAAAAAATGTGAAAGAAAATCATATTTACAAAAATATTCATGATCTTTAATATGAACTATAGACTTTGTCTCAGAAAGTGTAATTTATTAGGATTTTATCTGATAGAACACAAAGTACCATATAATTGTGAAAAGAAAAAAAAAAAACCTTTTTTTGGGCTATATATATTTATTGTTTTGAACAAATTATCAATAAAGCAGCAGCAGGATACATTTACATATGAAATATTGATCAGTCTGCTAAGACCAGTCAGTGTAATTTGACAACACTAGGATCAAAAAGGACTTATCTTAAAATATGATCCAAAAAATCTGAAAAGTGTGGTGTGCATTTGGATGTACCCCTATTATTTAGAGTTACTAAATAAAAACCAATGCAAGTAAATCTCCTTAGAACTCACTAAGTAAATAAACTTGTCCCATGTGTAATTTAATCTCGGTATAACTGAGGGCCGCTTGACACTTTCTTTGACACCAGAGCGTCATACCTTAAAGACAACCCCAAATCTCAGAGGAGTCGAAAATAGAGGTTTAGTGAGATTTAAAGCGGAGAAGCAAAAGCAAATGAGGTGTATTAGCATCAACTGATGGTGTCATCCAAAATCACTATGTAATATGGTCTCTGCTGCAGCAAGTCAGTCAGAAGCGTCTACAGATTTGTTGCAAGACTGACTGCTACCAGAGATTCTTCCTGCCCACAGCATCACCATTGACAACAACTCTTTCTTGTAACATTTAATTTCCCTCTGGGATAAATATAGTATTCTTGAATTTAAACTTTAATTCAATTAAAAACTGAATCTTATCACATTCCCATACCGATACAGGGTGGTGGCAGAAAACTGAATCTTATCACATTCCCAACAAAAATGCTTGTTTTTTGTTTTTTTCAGATGGGACAGGCAAGCTGGTCAGAGTTGATGGGAACCCTAAGCACGCAGTCAGAGCTAATCTTGGACAAATATGAGGCAAGACAGGACATTTGATGTTAACAGATAATTTTCCTCCAATCTGACTGAACTAGAGCCATATTTGCTGCCAAGCGAGGCGAATACAAAAACTTTGTTGTTAAATATATTGAAAACCATCTTCTGTCATTTTCTTCCTTACAATTTAGGTGACAAAATGTGAGCAAGCTGACAAGGGCATGAATACTTCTGCAAGGCAGTTACCCGACATGCCGGGTAACAGTGAAAACACTGTCAGCTACAAACTAAAATTGGATGAGCGCAAGCATCTAAATACAGCAGTGTTGCAATATCAGTGGACAAGGTCTAAAAGGGTAAACGCTAGCCTCAAACCGTTGCACATGAAACCGGTGCCAAATGCGGAGACTGAGGAGGGCAGGCGGGAGGTCTGGGGCAGCGGTGCAGCTGAGAAAGCGATCCCAAGGTCAGCATTATGTGGCAAGCTGGTGAAGGGAGAGAGGAGCGAGGTGGTGCGGACAGATGTCAAAAGTGATAAGCGTCAGGCCTGACAAGCTCCAGTTTGGCTATCACTTACTACTCCACAGCCCGCAGTCGGCCGGTGCCAAGACGATGCCAACGCCTCCCTGTGACGATCAGCGCCTCCGGAGGTTGTGCAAAATGGCTGCTGCCGTGCCAGTGCATTACCACGATTCACTAGCTCTGCAGTTTTTTGGTGTATGCGTGTTCGCGTGCGTGTTTGTGTGTGTGTGTTTTCCTCCCTCCTCAGAGGAAGTGCCATCTGTGAGTGACAGCGGGGCCTCAGCCATTTATTCTGAATGCAGTAAACAAAGCTGCCATTTCTGCATTTTGAGGCGCTGGCTGCTTGTATATTACCGCTTTTGCAAGGCTGTTTGTTGTCACGAGAGATATTAAACACCATGTGATGTATATCCATTCTCTCAAGCCAAGCAGTGGGGGCAAAATAAATCCTCATTTTCACAATTGAGAGTAGGCTGGACAAAAAAAGGGAAAAAAAAAAGAAAAAAGAAATCCAATACACAGGAGAGTGCTTGGTCTTGCTTTAAGGAGGAGGGAGAGAGTGAGCGAGGGTCACTGGGAAATAAATCCATATCAGGCTATTTACTATCATATTCTATGGTCATCGATGAGCTGTCAAACCATTTATTTCAGAGTGCGAGCTGCACGGCAGAATCATTTTCCAGGGAACTTTCTCTACATCCACAACAAATAATGAATAACTCCCAAATCGATGCAGTGTGCTTTATTGAGCTCGCACGCTTGATTTAAGTTTGGCACCTGGCCCAATTGTTTTTCATTTGCCCGATATGCCAGTCTCTCCCTCCTTTGTCCCCCTTTGTGTGGGGCTAAAAGAGGGCCTTGAATGAAGAGGGCATGTTTGTGTGGGGCGACCCATAATAGAAAAGACTCAATGTTGTTTTCCTTTTATTTGAGGATGGCAACGCAGCTCTATTGCACCCTGCCAGCTCCATTGAGTCACAGTTTGCAGAGAAGAAAACCCAGTTTCATCAGAGTGATTTGACTGTTGAATATAGTGAGACTGTAGCAGCATGAATCAGAAAACATCCGGCACCCTCGATCCGTGTTTCTCAATGGGCCCGCGGGTCTCTCAATGAAATATGCCTTGGCAGAGCCGCATCGATCCGGGTCAAACACCCGCTACCGTTACTCAATGGTGCTGAATAAAAATCATGGGCGGAGTAGGGGGGGGCAGTAAGTCTTCAGAAAGGGCGAGGTCAAGTGCTTTGACCTGCAACGGGAGGCCAGAATCCATCATGCAAGGAGAGTTGCACTAACGAGCTTTGATGCACAAGAAAAAATTTCTTTCCAGAGAGAAAGGAAATACTCGGATGGACTCGCTACCTGAATGATGTCTTTCAATTGTTTACTTCAGATAATTACATCTGCTTTTCAGCTATCAAAGCCTCAACATTTAGAATGTTAAATTGGACCAATATATATTATAAATTCAGAAAGCATCAGAATTCACAGTTAAGCACACAGGCATTCTCCTCCACAAGAATTGTATTAATGAAAAGTTGAGAGAAAGAAAAACCTATGAAAAGAGCAACATAAAACATTGTGAAATGATCCAAAAGTCAAATTCTTTCTTAAAGTATAAAACTTTGTTTTTAATGCATTTGTAAAATGTATATGCTTCACTATTGTGACCCTCCTTTGTAGGCTCCACAGAAGGCTGAGGCTTCATACAGATTTCATTTCCTGGCTTCCTCCACCCTTTGCATAAAAACAGGGAATCATAAATGCCTCAGCATGAGCAAATGACTACCAATCCTCACTGACCCAGTCAACTGCGGCATCCTCAGGACCTCCTCCTGGGTCACATGTCGGCAAACAAGAAAAGCATATTGATTACCCATAAACTCATTAAGAACTAAGAGAAGGAGCTTCTGCAGTGTCACAACAATTTGTTTCTGTCAAAACAAAAGCTCAGCAGCGGGACTGCTTTCGCCGATCCACTTCGCTCTTCCGCCCTTTTGAACTCGGCGTTCGGCAAAAACAAGAGACGCCTTCGTTCCGCGCGGACGGAGTTCGTCACCAGCCAAGCCAGCTCATGTTTCAACCCGTCAGGTGGAGGTAGTACGGCGAGCTCGTCGACTGTATTCCTGCCAGCGCTTGCCTGCCTTGGGACAGCTGCCATTATTTTGCAAAATGAGCAAATGATAACAGTGTCATATCTGCCGCTCGTGTCGTGCATCTGTTATCCCTGATGTTGGCTGGCAGCTGACCAGAGCGTCGCTTTGTATTCTCCCCACATTTCCTGCTTGATCTGTAGTCTACGGTTGTGAAATCCAGCTCTAGATAATTATATCCAATTTAGCTTTTTTCCCTATTAATTCTTATTTCCTCTTATTAAATCTTGCATAAACAACATTCCTTTGTGCCAACTACTAATTTCCTTTGGAACCCAAGCTTTTCCAGTTGGAGTCAGGAAAATGCAAACACCCAACATGGACATGAATGCCATATTAATTTGGTGCCTTTAATGACTTATTTGAACTGCTGATGGAACTGAAGATCAAATAATTAGAGTTGTGGAAACCATTATTAAAAGCTCCAGATGCAATTGGTTTAAACATTTACACGTTAGTGCGAGTTCTTGACATTTACTTATACAACTTTTGTAGAGGTCTATCGCTACATGGACTTTAAACAAAACCTGTTAGGATTTTGTTTTCCAAGAAGATCAAGATCCTCTAAAGTTTAAACCAATTAACTGGAAATTACTGATACTCTAGCGCTGTTCCAAAACTAATATGCAGCATTATTGTCAAGGTAAAATACGTTAGAAGCTGTCAGAGGAATTAAAGTTTCATCTTCGCGGTCCCAGTGGCGTCAGCAGATGACAAAGTAGTCAGGACTGCACTTCAAATTGAGAGCAACGTGGTTGATACTGGAACAGTGAGGTTCAAACAAAAATGATTGCCAACACAGATCAAAAACTGGTTTCGGGGTAGATAAAAAAAAGTCACTGAAGTTCCTGGAATGGCCTTCCCAATCCCTTACCTTGAAAATTCCCAGACTATTACAAAAAGACGGGTCTGTTCCAAGAAATTAAACAATTTAATTAAACTCTACTAATTCAACAAAGAGGAGGGGTCAAATGTCTGCCCATAAATGTATCAGGATGGCTTAAAAAAACACTCAAATGGCTATAAATCTTTATCAGGGAAAGACAATATCTACAGTAAATTCAAACTTATACCTAGTTAATGCTTCTGCAGTCCAATCATTCCAACAAAATCATCAGAAGCTCAACATACAGATTCATTCATATTTGTGCTGTATTAGTCATTCTGTCTACCACCAGACCCCTGATAGAGGAATATTTTCCCTCCGTTTAGGATTCAAGGCGTTACTCTTGCTCAGCATACCATCGACATGCCGCCAAGTTGTTGCCCCCTTTGCACCCGCTGCGGCGCGTTCCCCCTCTCAAGGCGCTGCAAAGGATGTGCCTGAAGATGGAGATAACAACTGAGGACCTGGACAGTTTCTGTTATCGTGGCTCAGCTATTAATAAGATCGCCTCTGTCCCGAGATTTGCTGGACTGCGTTGTTATCGTATTTTGGGGGACAATTTAAAAATGAAACGGCTCTGGAAATGTGGCGCAACTGTGACAAAGAGGTGGTGGTGGGCAGGCTGGGGTGGAGGGGGCTTAAAAAATGGAAAGAGATGATGGGGCCGTGGGTGTCAGTGTGGGTAATGGAAAATAATGGCCAGCAATTTATAGTTGCCATTCTGACCAGCGCCGAATGTACTGATGCAAGAGATCGAATTTTAATGTCTGCGTTCCATCACTTTGCACAAACTACCGCTGTTTAGGGCCGCTGCCAAGCAGTGCATGGATGTATGGATGGGGGTTATCGTTGAGCAGTAATAAACTGGGCAACGCTCTATAAACACTTCCCTTTTTGCTGTGTTTTTGTGATTCATGCGTACGCCGGAGCATGCTACAGAAACGCAGAACAACATTAGGCAGATTTGACAGTCATCCCATCTCCACCTGCAGCCATTGTAATATATAAACGAACAAGGGAGAGGAAGGAGGATGCAAATGGAGGCCACCTGCTCCTGTGAGGCCAATGGGGAATATGGAAGCCCATCAGTATTTACCCTCGTCCGACAAGAGTTCATCTAATCTCTCTTCTCTGCTCGCTCCTCTAGCCGTGCTTCCCCCCGGTGTAAAACAACTCAGGAGACGAAAAAACACATCTAGATGCAGCAGAGTCCCAGGGCTCTTTGCTGGGTTCATCATAGAACAACCAAAGATGTTCTATAGTTTTTACAACTGACTCCAAAACGACCAGTAATGAATGATTGATGAATGCACTTCTTAGCTTACAGAAATGCAGCTGTTGATGACATTTGTTTTCAATAAGGAAAAAAAAAAATCTAAAAGTGTTAAAGATTGGTAGTAAAACCCAAACAGAATTCATCTCCAAATACTGGCAGTGAGTACTTCAAAACAGAGGAAAAATGTTGGTGCTATTTCTGATTCTTATTGATGTTAACTCACAAGACGAGACACGATATTGAGTTCACAAGAACGAGACGAGATTTTAATATTACTTCAAAGATCAATTTTATGCTACAAAAAGACCTTCATTCTGCATTCCTATCGATTTTGCCACAAATTCAGAAAACTGACACTCTTTCTTTTTTATCTATTTGAAGCACCATTCTTAAGATAGTGCTTCAACTATCTGAACTACAACATTTACCACTTCCTGGTTGCTATTGACAGGGAATACTGTGAATGTAATGCTGAACAGATTTTAAGGTTCTTAATTTTGGTTGCTAAAAATACCGGCTGACCTAGTCTTACATATATAAACTTTCTCTATTAAACATAAAGCAAAACAAGAATAACCCTATGCCACTGGAGTAATAGGGAATGTTGGTCCATTTAAAAGCAAAAATGTATTTAGTCAAACTTCTAAAGTTTATTTTGACGAGAAAAGTTTTAACATGTGGTACAAAATCTTAAATTTGTTGCATCCGTTTAGGCATAATAATACTTTTACTTTAAATTAATTTTAAATTGTGATATTTCACATTTTAACTCAACTTTCATCTGTCTTTTTTACTTATTCTTATATGTAATCCTTGTGTTATCCACAACACAAACTGTGTTTATTAGTTCTTTGACCTCCTCATAATACAATCACTGTTTGATTTAGTCTTTTTTTATTTTTTTATTTAGCTGCAGGTCAGTTTGCCCGATCACAAATGTATAACCTCATTTAATGATTTTATGCTTCTTTATCTTATCTGTAGACAAACAGTTTCAGGTGTTTTGTATCAGTTCATTTTGCTCGACAGACATGTTGAACAATTATAGAGATAACTTATCATAAACATACTCAAATCCCTGGTAGTGTTGGATTAGACGTTTGTTATGAAGATTTCAAATAACACCCTGCACACTTTTTGATTTCTGTTTGGGTGATCAAAATGAGACGCCTCTCCTGATCAAACCAAAACAACAATGAGCAAACTCCAGTTAGTAGATATTAGTTGTTGGCGTCACTCGCCAACTTCTTCCAACCATTGGTCAGTTGTCAAGGAGGGTGCAGACTGACTCATTTTCTGGATGAAACTTTTTCTTTTAGCAGATGGCTACCTAACATGTATAAAGTCAGGTACCAGAAACAATTAGAAATGTTTCGAACACTGCTAACATACCAGTAACCGACCTCATCTATTCTCCACCAGCAACTACAGGGATAGAGCGAGAAATAATAAGAAGGTCATCAGGAAGCAGGGATGTTAAAAGATCATGTTCTTCAATTTAGCTCCATACAGACTAAATTGAAGCTGCAGTAGGTGGATGGATAGACGAGCTTCATGACTAACTGTGGGAACTGCTGTCATGAGAAACTGTGATCTGGCTCTCTTTATGTCGTGTAAATGTGAGCGCAGCACAGCTTGACTGAACAGGAAAATGGCTTGTGATGAATGCCATTCAAACAAAAACAGAAAGGGGGGGGACAAAAAAAAAGCATCTAAACAGCAGGTCTGCAATGAAATACAGAAATTACAGATCAGCTGTGACTCATGCTCCTCGGTGTTGGGTTTTTTATTAAACTCACTCATTAAGATCAGACTGCATTGTCAGTTTCCTCGGCTCCGAGCGCAAACAGCAAATAACCACCTATAGGGCACAAGAGGCAGAAATCAGCCGCATACAATTTTTCCTTTCTACGCCGCGTCGTTTTCAGCATTTCACTCCTGACGTCAGGCCTCTTAATGAAGACGGTGGAGCCTTTTTCTCCGCGCAGCCAGTCTAAAGATTTTATTTCACTGCTTCCACAGCTTGCCTTATTTCACTGCGGCTTAATGAGAGTCGTTTGGAATAATAGGCTTCCATTGAACGGAAGGCATCTGCATCCACACAGCCCTAAATGAGTGAGCTAATTTACAAAGATAATCACCTCTCCTGCTGTGCTTTTATGCAGAGATGCTGTAGATTTTTACCCTTGGATTTAATGAAGTCAGAAATTAAATTCAGTCCTCCGGTAAAATGCCAAAAGTGTCACTGAAAATGTGCCTATAGGTCATAAAAGTAAGTGTTATCTGCACAGACGTGGCACCTAACTCAGGGATTTAGGGTGGGTTTTTTTGTGTCCTCCCCCGCCCCCCAAAAAAACAAAGATATTCTAAAAAGATGAAGGTTTTTAAATCAAGTTTTACCATACTCTCCACAGCTATTACCACCCCAGGTAGGGATGTGTAAAATAAATCTTTTGGGCTTCTTTTTTATTCCAGCAGCATGAAGTCATACGGAAAAACTTTAATTTGACCACATTTATTGAGAGTGGGTAATTGTTTTCAACAGAATCACTGGTGTCGTAACTATTGGAGCTCATAAAAACTGCTATAAAGTAAATGTATTTGAAGCATATGTGTAATTTAATCCATAGCTGAACCAGAGTTTTGAGGCGATGCAAACTGCAATATAAGAAGGTATAAGAATGACACAGAAAATATTTTGCCATTTTATTACTGTGTGAGTGTCATAACACCGTGTGTGACAGAGCACATTTTAACCATTCGTAGCATCTTCTAACACGACCAGCTTTGTTAGCCTAAAGAAAATCTATTTTCCCTTAAAGTTTTACTTCCAAAAGGATCACTGCTCAGTGACAGAGGCTGAGAGGTTGAAAGCTCAAAAGAATCAAACAGTACAACTTTCCAGCACTCTTGTCATGTTATCAGCTAAAAGTCTTGCTCTTTCTCACTTTCCCACAGCCTCAATAAAGACTCCAAAACATGTCTCAACATGTTGCAGAAAAAAAAGCAAAAAACAGATTCCTTTCAAATAGTTTCTCACATCTCTGTGCTTACAAAAACTTAATTTTGAATCCTCATATTACCATCACATCATCATGGACATAATTCGTCAAATATTTCCTGCTTTTCCCTCCAAGCTGTTATTGCATAGATAGCGAAGATACTAAAAAAATCTTGTAAAAAGGGGGCAAAAGCATTCACTCGTATTTTTTGAAAATTCTACAGTCACAAAAGCTGCAATCAATCCAGATATCCTGTATTCAATTCTGTACTCACACGACTGATTGGAAAACTATTGGAGTCTTAAGTTTCTGAGGAGCACACTGATTTCTCAAAATCGCTTTTGGAACTTCCAATTAATAATATATAAATTCTCGTTTTCCAACAGCTATGATATGGGACGATATTTCACTTTTAACTTATGTAAATCACTCTTCAAAACAGGCTGAACAAAACTTGCAACTCAACAAGAAGATGTATGTTGATCTTCTTAAATAAGATCATAATAGCCACTTGCCTAAGCTTGCTTAAATCTACAGTCAGAGCAATAATTGAACAGCACGTATCTAATAAAAACCTGGATATCTTTATTATATCAAATTGTGCAAGAAAGTGCTAGAAATGTAATTTCTCAGGTTACCTCAGATTACAATAATGTTCATTAATTGTGCTATTGGCAAGTCTTTTAGCTCTTAATAAATGATCATTAAACCTATAAAACAGCACATAAATACTTTAAGTAGGAGTCATTCAGTACTACAAAGAAAATTTTAAACAGTCTGACTTAAACATTCATGAAAATCCAGCCACATAAAAATAACTACCAACACTTTTTAGCCTCCCCAAGAGAAAACAACTAGATTTCTTTGAATGTTGAGTTAATGACGTCCGAGGCACAGATAAAGAATGAAGATAAACTCTCCTTCTTTCTCTCTCCCTCCTGTTCTTTCCCGGCCAGTGTGCGCGTGAGCGTTTTCACGGATGACACAAAAGCTGGGGCGTCATGCAGTCACTGCAGATGGTAGATATGAAAACGAAGGGAGAGAGAGAAATAAATAAAATAAAAAAAAACACGAAAGCGGACAGGAAGGGACTGTCATTTCAGACGGGAGAATCTCTTCTGAAACGACATGGACCATTCTGACAGAGTGAAGCCCTGTCCTGTCAGAACAAATGGGAAAGGTCACACACTGACAGTGTGGTAATGTGCTGTTCAATGAACTACACTCTGTTATTTAACTTCCCACTTTGGATTAAGATAACTTTACTTAAAAAAAAAAAAAAAAAAATGTCATGCCCTTTTATTTCTGTAAAGGTTGCTCCGGAGGCAGCCACAAGCAAAAAGAGGGCGAGCTGTTTATCTCTGCTTTCCCCGTTTTTCTGTTTTAAGCACTTGGACTTGGAGCAAAACTGTCAGTAATTTGGCAACATTTACAGTACCGCCACTCCTCGCAGCTCCGTTGGAGTGGCTGTTTAAAAAATAAAATAAAATAAAAAATTGCAGACAATATCAAAGCAGCAGCAGCAGCAGCAGAGGTTAATTCCCCGGTGCAGTGCTATGCAGACTGGCAGTCCAAGCGGAGGAGCAGGACGACAACAAGGCTAGCTGCTAGCTTTGTCTGTAGATTATCACAATGGACGGCCGGGACGGTGTCCAAATAAACGGCGGAGGGTGGGAAGATGGAAAAGAAGGGATTACATTGTAATGTGTTTTCATGGCTACCAAATGAACCCTCGTATTGACTGTGACACAGCACTGAGGACACACACACACACACACACACACGCACTCACTCTTCCAGGACTGTCACAAGAATAAAAAGCAGCCGCAGCAAAAAGGGAAATTCATTTGAATATTAAAGCTCGAGGGCCACATTCCAGCTTTGGCAGCTAAAATGTCATCCAGCCGAATATTATTAATTTTTCAAAAGTGCATTAACTGTCTCATTGGTTTAATAATTCTACAATTAAGGGTGTTGTAAATGACACCTTTTCCTCATAGGCCAGAGGCAACCCATCAAAATATGGATGTTTGCAGTTAATTTCTCATTTCAAAGTGTGCATCAATCTCAGTTTCAGCGGCAAACATTGCAGAACGTTTATTTTTACTTCAAGCTTTCTCTGATCCTCATCTCAGTTTCAGCACCAGCCATCTTGCGCTTCCCCCCCACCCCCCGCACCCTCCCAATTTCCATTTCATTCGTATCAAATAAGGTTTTTAAAAGCCTTTTTTCAACCTGGGAAACTGGGCTCATGTTTAATTGCAGGAATTCATGACGTAATCTAATAAGCATGTAATATTAAACTCAGAGAGATGAGAGTGAAGCAACAAAAAGTAGGCGGACAGAGAAAAGCATTCCAATTCCCGTACAAATTCTCCTTTTCTCACAGTTTGACCCAAGCACACAAAATGATGTGATGGTGTCCAGTTGCAAGAAGGCCTAAAACACTCCTGGAATGTTTCTTTAGGGTACACAGACATGAGAGAAAACATGCGGAGACAAGGTAGGTGGAGGCAGGCTTGGGATCTAGGATTACAGTGCACTGCACCCGACATCGACTTCCCCTCGACCGCAAGAGGAATTTGATGGAAATTGTTTCGACAAGAGGTCACAGAAGTTCTCATTTAAGACAGTCTCCTAACTGTGCTTGAATGTAGGCTTTAAATAATCTTAAAGGCGAATTATTTAAAGCTCAGCTAGGGATGTCTAGCGGTTCCTCCCTCTCTCCCCCCCCTTGTATTATTGTAAGTGTGGGTTAACCTGTGTCAGCAACTCAAACCCCTAAACCGTGAATGAGTTAGACTTAAACATAAGTTTTGGATAAAAGGCAAGATACATAATCCAATTATAAAATCAATGCAAAACATATTTATTGTTTTGTAAGATTCAGAACTGTCATTTAATTCTTGAAAGAAGGAATAACGTAAAAATGTAAATATTTAGACAAGGCTTTTTTTTCCCCTCATGCTGAGCCATTCTACAATCTAAAATTTACATTTTTTCCAGTTTTCAAAACTACTTTAAAAAAAAACTGCAAAACTTTTCTTTGATGGCTTAAAGTCCTTTTAATGAGATGCCTGAGAGATCAAAGTTTTCTCCATTGTACTGATTAACCAACTTTTACAGTTTGGTAACTTGTGATAGTCTGATAAAAAGAATGGTAAATAAACTAGATAAATCAAGCTCTGTTTCAAAATCAAAACACTACAATAAAACATGTAAAAAAATGTGACACCTGGAGTAATCCATCTGACGTTGAAATATCTTTTTTTTTTTGGTTTTACAGCAACAAACGGATCTTTGCGAAACATTAAACAGAAGAACTTCCTCCAATGATTAAATGTGCTTGAAAAATTGCTCGGGTTGGTGAAATGAGCTAATTAAATTTGATTTTCAATAACTTTGATCAGGTTGAATTTGGACAGTTCCTGTTTCTGGTCTACATACAGAAAGGCAATTCAATGCCAGCAGCCTGAAATAGCCATAAAGTAGTGATCTCTGTGGACATCCAGTGTTTGGATGGATAAAGTCAAATGACAACTGTTTTCATAAAACATTGTAATCCAATATGCTCAATGTTATTTTTGTACATCTTCCTCATGTTGGAAAGTTAAATACAAAGATAGGCCTCTAAATGTCAACACAAACGGGTTTATTTTTTTATTTTTTATATTTTTATCATCACTTTAATTTCAGGCAGTTACTATTCCATTTAAGTGTGATTTCGACCACTAGATAGCAGCACAACCTACACACTTGACCTTCAAACAGCTTCAGCCTCCTTCATAAATCATTTCCCACCGCCACAAAATCTTCACATTGAATTTATCATGATGTCGATCCTTGGTATACATCGAGACATGAATAACTTTGCGACTTCATGCGGATTTGTATGCAAAGCGTTTTTATGCGGCCCGTAACTCGGTGCTATATCCGCCGTCTTGAGCCATTCTGCATGAACTTCATATTAGCGTAACTTAAGTCTGCTCAACAACTCTGGCTAAAACCGACACTCTATGTTTAACCGCTGCCGTCTTCCCTCCCAGCGGATTTGCGAATCTCCACGGCCAAATATAGTTAATTGCTCCTTGGGACTTGTAAATGTTGCCAGAATCCCTACTCTGTGTTTAATGATCAGCCTTAGGTCATTTATCTGTAAATACCCACTCTACATGAATGGTTCTGTGTTGGAATATACACATCTAAAGATATTGAGGCTATAAATACATTGTGAAGGGGTCATGTATGGCATATTCTTTTGGCCTGCCTAAATATAAACAAGTCCCATCTGCATAGTGTCAACTGTAACAGGGTGATGCAACTCTAAGAAACCCCTCTGAAATAGTTCCTAAAATATACATGAAAAGGGATGTGCCAGATGTACTTGTTCTTCTGTCTGAAGACCCAAACACAATCTTGAGTCATCATCCTTAAAATATCCCGACACTATAATGAAAAAGGAAAGACAAAAAATAAAAATAACAAAAAGACTAGAGGTGTCAGCATTGCTAGTGTGTCCAAATCAGCAACTGTTTCTATTCTTGTCTAAAAAAATTTTAAATGTTTCTTTGCAGGTTTTGGCAGGTTGGCGGAAGAGACGGGACAAGAAAAGCTGCAGCTCACATTAATGTCTAATACTCACTCATTACTTTCCCACACAGAGCCACGTTCCCCCTGGGCAAACATTTGCTTTGCAAAACGCATGCATGAAATTCTTGAGACCAGGCTCCCCCACGAGACTCTAAATAATAGATTACCAGCACAGCATCCAGTCGGCACTATAACTTCATCCCCAACTGTCTGGCCTCATTAGCGTGGGAAGCGTGAAAGATAGCCGGATGCCAGTCCAGGTGAAGGGGCTCATCTCTGGCCTTTGGCACCCTTAAAGAGATATACGGCGTCTCTCTTTGTGCCGTTCATCCTGTAATCCACAGTTGCGCAGCTGAGCTCCCAGAGGCAAACGAATGGTAGCAAACAGCAAATAAGAGGGGAGGGAAATTGAGTGAGAGGAGGGAGAAAGTTGCACTACGAGGCGCCGACAACAAAGGAAGGAGTTCAAACGTGGCAAATTCATACGTGAGCAATGAAAGATGGCTTGGTTTGGGCTGCATGGGCACAACCAAAGGTGACCTAAGCCATTTTCGTCTCCGATTGTTCCCACTTCTCCCCTTTCTAACTGCTCCCTCCCTCCACACTTTCCTTTTTTCTTTCTTTCTTTCTTTCTCCCCCTCCCACTGAAGCTCGGTCTTTCTCGCCCTCTCTCCCCATGTCTTCTTCCAAATGGCAGTCATTATACCGGACATGAAAAGTCATTTTAGTTCCGCCTGGCTTCTTCAAAGAGGCTCGCTATAATTGCTGATTGAGTGGAGAGAGAATGCCGGGGTTAGGCAGAATTTAAACATTGACTCCTAACCTTGCAGCAATCTGGAAATTTAATTTTGATTTATACAAAGGGGTGGGAGAACATAGGAGGAATAAAGAGAGGAATATATTTACACCAGGATGATGCCAGATCGGTTCGCACGCTGTAGTCCCGACTTTACGTCTAATTTTAAACATCTCCCTTTGAACATTTGAAGGGACAGCATGCTTCAATTCTGGCGCGACTTCAGGAAAACACTTCCAAATTATGAAAAATCTGTCCCCTATTAAATGCATTCCTCAGTCGTGAAATTGCTACGAGGCAATGTCACTGCACTTTGTAATAGAATTCTTTCCCCTTTGCAAATCCCAATACGAGTTTGGGGAAAATTAAAAAAAATAAATAAAAATTGAACACCAAATGCAAATCTTTAGTTTTATTTCAAATAATCCTCATTTCGTTATAGGTTCTGTGCATGCCAATGACAAAAACAAAACAAAAACAAACAAAAAAACGCTATGCAACTGCTCACAAACATGTTCACATGTTGAACTTAAGCTAGAGGTAATCTGGATTATTTGTCTGCCAGTTTTACACATCTACAACATACAATTCTTGTCAATTCTTTGCAAAATAGCTTATGACGACTGAATGACTTATGGCACATGATATGCATTGATTTAATCTATTTCATTCAAGTTTTGAGCTCTGCCAAGATGGTGAGAACATTCAGAAAAAAAAAAAAAAACATGAGCTGCCCTCTCAAGCCCACATACAGAGTTGTCTAGAGGTACTTTCCCCATTAGGCAGATGGACAGGAATGCAGAAGGATGCCACATGCTACCTATGCTAAAGCTACAAGCTAACACTACCGCACTGATATTTGAAAAGGTCAAATTCATGCATCTGCAGCAGTGAAGCAGAAAACTCCCCGGATGAAGCACAGTGACGCTAAATGTTTAAATATTAGCTTCACAGACAGATAGAGCCCAGTGGTGGGGTTCTGTCTGTCTGAGATGCTGCTTCAAAGCTGCACATTTCAGAATCCCACAATTCTGTTCTGCGGCACGAGTTTAACGCAGGACACTGTTAATCAGTTGGCAGCTCAGTGGGCTGTGAAATAACGAAGAAATAAAAACCAGAGCAAGCTACCCTCCTGCTGCTCTTGTTGATATTGTGATAAATTAGCAGAAATGTAGAAATCGTACATGGTTGCTGCCGAATACATTTTCATGGAGCAGATTCCAGTTTTCACTGTGGAAAACGTGTTTTGAAACCACCTGATCCATGTTTATTTTGCTAGATGTGTCTTTGTCTGAAAATCTCAATTTTGTACTAAAAGCAAATTGACAAACAAGTGGAGGCCCAGATTGGCTCAATAAAGCTAAACAGTCAGAATAAAATAATTTCAAGATTAAGATCAATCTATCTAGTTAGCTCACACATGCATACATTGTAAAATAGTGTAATAGTTTGATGTGTGTGCGTGTGTGTGTGTGTGTCTGAAACCTCCCTGTTTACTTGTAGCCACCAGTCTGGCCAGGCCTGTCTTCCTTGCACTTATCTCTTGCAGCCTTGTATTTTGCACAGCAGGAAGCGTAATTGTTCTTGGAACGGGGCTATCAACCAAAGTCTCCATTTTTGACTTCTTTCTTTGAAGACCTTCTTCATAACACCCCTGTTTTTTATATTTATTTTTTTCTTTCTTCTGCCTCTTAGGCTCTAACTGCAAAGTGCCTCTGAACAAAAGTGTTTTAGTAAGTCATTCACCATCGATGGAGAATGGGGTAGATGGTTTGAAAATAATAAAAAAAAAAACATAGTAGACTCTCCTCACCGTCCATTTCAGCTAGCAACCCCCACCCCCGTCCCTTTTCCAGTCCATGAAACGTAGCTCTCACGTAGTCTCTGGCGAGCAGAAACAAATTCTGAAAACTGTCATACTTTAATTGAAATTCCATCACTTGTGTGGCTGCCATTGTGGAATAATTTGATAAAGCTGTGTGACATGAATGCACAGAGCTACCCGCCACTTTCATTTCTTTTCCCTGCTTTTATTTCCTCATTTAGCGGGTTATTCGGATGAACCTCGCCCAATTCTACCCTCAGCCTTTTAAAAAATAATTAAGATGATGGAAGGTGAGACAATGAAGAGGACATAAAAGGAAGTACCATTTTGGGATTAGATCGGACCATCACCTTCGTTCTTGCATTGTTTTATCCACATAATTAAAATCCTTCTTATTTAGCCAGGACCAAACTTTTTCAGTACCCTGAGAGTTGCTATTGTGGGACAATCCAAAAAACATGGGGAGTCAATAGAGGAATTAGAACCCAGTGCCACTGACCCTTATCCAAATCCATACCAGCATACTTGCTCTCTTGCTTATGTCTTCACAACTGGCTACAGGAATTTAGACTCCATCATATGGTCTGAAACCTAATCTGTGACCAAAGGGACAGCTGGGACAAAAAAAAAAAAAAAAAAAAGTGGTCGTCTCTGCTTGCTTCCTAGGCTAGAGAAGACCTGGAGGCAGACTCTAAGGTAAACTAAAGTGACTGGGAGGGTCACTTCATAATTTAACATGTATGGATGGAAGATTTCACAGATGCTGATGCATGTTATGCAGTGAAGATTTAGAGCATTTTTACAAACTTTTAAGGGAAAAAAAAAATCTTTACCAGAGTTTTAGGGCTTCTCAACTTTTCTAAGCCATAAAAAAGTTTATGTTAAATGTTTATTGTATATGTATACAATGATCTGGTTTTAAATATGGAACCAACGTATATAGGTTAACTGGATGGAAGGATGGATGGACGACCAGAGACTTAAGGCTGAAGTGTTTATTATAGTTATATATATATATATATATATATATATATATATATATATATATATATGAATACACTGATTATTGTTGGATGGAAAGATTAATGATTAGACGGCTGAATTCGATAAACAGTGGGAACATTGAATTAAGTCTGAATTTACAAGTACTTCATTCTCCATTTTTCCATATTTGGTCTCGGTCTGGAAAACAAAACAAAAGTTCCACTCTCTTCTACATGCCTTCAGACTGCAGGACCACCTGAATGTAGAGCTTGAGACGTTTTCTTAAAATGATATTATTCAAACACCAACAATGAAGACAAAAGTTTCACATAAGAAACGAGGCGAAGATCAAGTTCAGCCGCAACCTCCTGTTTCTTTCACATAATATTTACGCCTCAGCTTTTTTTTTTTTTTTTGCCCTGACGGGGTGATGGACAGTAGAGGTTATTTTTGCCTGGGCGTGAAAATAGGCTTTTTATTATTCCAGCCCAGTGGCAACTTGAATATCAATAATAAAAAAAAAAGAGCTGCTCACTGTTCCCTCTATGTGTAAAACCAATGCCCCGTAGCGGTGGTTTTTATCAAGCAACCCACCCTTGACGCTAGTTATGCAGTACTAGAGGTTACGGGAGGAAATGCTTGCCAAGTAAATAAATGAGTGAAGCGATTGAACAGAGGATGGGGGAAAACGCAGCAGGACCCGGTGCCAAAGTGAACCAAGGGTAAAGTCATGATCACTTCATTATGCTGCGGCGCAGCTCGGCGTTGTGCGAAATCAAACTGCTTTTTCATTTGTCACATTGCATCAGGTTTGGTCCCGGTGAGGTGGGTTTTGTAGTTGGTGGGAGCCCCGCCGGCCCAAACCGCAAAGTCAAGGCAAAAAAACCCCCATCATCTTACTAACCAGAGGAAACTTGACAACATAAGCTCATTCATTAGTACACACGCCTTCTTATCCCTCAGTACAGCAGCTAGCAGTCATATCCGTCTCCTGCATCCAGTCAACCACCCACCCTGCCAAAGAGCGAGTTGGACTGCCATTCAGGAGAAAGCTGTTGAGGGCTACTGCTGGTGCAAAATAAAATAGAATACACCCACTGGATTATAGAGGCCAGGCAGTGAAGGGGGGTATGAGGTGTGGGTGGAGGGTGGGGAGGGGGAGATGCGTTGATTGCTAACAGACCTATTGGCACTCCATCCCCTCCACTTCCAACGCAACGGCGCCGGATAATTGTGGCCTCAGTGTTTGCGTATCCGTTTATGTAATGTAAGTGTTGATTTCTCATTCCAACACTTGTAATGGGGGGACCTGGCCTTGAAATTCCTAAAGCAGTGCTCACAAACACACTCTAAAAAAAAAAAAAAAAAAAGTAATTTCTCTGGCCTTTTTTTCCTTTTCATATTTTCTCTCCTCTACACTTGAAAGTAAACCAGTGAGTCAGAGCCACTTGGCTGTGCTGCTGAGACAATGGGGCTGTAAGGTGCAGGCACACTTGGTTGTAAAGAGAGGTCGGCTTTGCTCCTGAGAGGCACACAAGTGTAAAAAAAAAACAAAAAAACATGCCAGACACTGGGAATAAAAACAAGCTTTCAGAAGTTAACCAATAAAATGTAACAAGTTGCCTACATTTTATTTAAAGGAAATATAATTAAGTTATTTCTAAGCAAAAAAAAAAAACAATATGCAACTATGACAACAGATTTCAAACAAACACAAAAACCTGCATGACTAAATTATTTTTACATGTTATCTAATTAAGATCATGTTTGCTAGTTTTGTCTTTCACAGTTTTTGATTAAAGCATAGTACATTAGTGGAACAGGAAAAAAGAAGGAACAGGAAAACAGAAGCTGTGACTCTGTTCCAGCACGGCAGCATATTGGGCTTTTGGACCAACTGAAATTGGATCCAAACTTTTAAAATTTACCTTTACTATGCAACATCTAAACCTTTTCCCTGATTTGATGTTCAGTAGTAACCCCAGGGTTAAGAAGCATGGCTTGATAGTGTGACCTAAACTTACTGGTAAATTGGGCTCAACTAGACTAAGCTAGGTAAACCTGGGATTCTTGCTACTAAAATGTTACTAGCAACAACTGCCAAGGAGCTTAGCAGCTGTGCTTGTTAGCAAAGTTAGAACTGCCGTTACGCAATTAACTACTTAAAGTTGGAAACATTGTTTTATAATCTTTTCTAATAAGATGGCCTGTAAACAGTTTCCCAGTCAACCACAGCTAATGTGTGCCATTCAAAAGCAATGACTACAACAGGGTTAAAGACTCCAGATTAATACCAAGTTTGACTTTAGGATTTTAGGGCTGTTTCTAAACTACCTAATTGTTGAACATATTCTCAAAAATAATTTGGTTCTGCTTTGTTATAAAAACTATTATTTTTTTCTAGAATTTAACCGTTACGTCCAATATGTTTACAAACTAAAATCTCTCACTTACATCATTTAAATTGTAATAGCAGATTTATCACTCTCAAAAATAGTTTTCTCTTCTAATTTTCTGTTGAAAAGCAGACGGGGGGATGAGCAGGGCGTCAATGGAATCACAAGTATAAAACGTGCAGGCAGGACATTTCCTTTCAAACATGTACGTTTTGTTTTTGCTTTTGGTTTAAAGGCTTGGATCTTCTACCATGACTCTTCTCCAGACAACCTGATAAACTGAGGTTAAAAAATTCTCATATTTCATTAAATATTAATTTCTCTCTTCATTTGTTTGAGTTCAGCTAAAGGTCTCCATCTAAGGATGTTGTTTTACTTTGGAAAACAACACAAGGCAAAGAAAGGGTCGACTGCATCAAAATGTCAGCACCACTGCTTCTTTCTGATGACTGGACCACTTCCTTCCTCCAGCGACTCGGGCTGAGCACCGCCTCGGTGCACTCTCCTCCTTTTGCACCAGCAAAATAAGAAATCGAACAAGTGCGGCGCAGCGTTAATTTGCCTCGTGTCAAAATTTGGGCAGCCGTTGCTAATTGTTTGGGGTCAGGAGAGTGTAAAGCGTTTGTCGAAAGACGTTGACTGCAGAGGGAGGGCAACGGAGTGCTTACCGGCTTCCAACCTGGAAGCACCTGAACAAACACAAATACGCACCAATTTGCATGTTTCAAACAAACACATCCATCACTTTTCCACACTCCAGCCTTAATCACTAGCTTCTGATCACTCCATAAGATAAACCATGCACTGGCTTTCCAACAACTACATTTAAAATAATCCGACAGCACTACTGA
>NW_015114128.1:135093-162691 GCF_001443285.1 Poecilia latipinna
ACTGATATTGTGTTAAGCTGAGCCCGTTGAATGAAAAATGTCAGTTTTATTGAGATCTCCTTTGAATGTCTTCTGTCAAACCAACAGCATAAACTCTATATAGCATTAACCCTATCTTTTCAAAATCGTCAAAACCCAAATTAAGCCAAAACACGACTGTTAAAAGTGTAATTAACACTAAACATAATCCCTACTGCTCATGACAACTCACGACAATAGAACAAAGCTGTTCCCTTTGCCAGGAAGTGTCTTTAGAATGTAACCATAGACAACCTCAAGCAGTTTAATGGAAATTTGGAAACCTTTAATATCGTCTCTCATATTTAAAACAATAAGACAACAAGGCCCTGAAAGCACTTACAGCCATTTAGTTGTTTGCCATCAGGTGGGTCTTATTGGATGGAGAGAGGGGCGGAAGAAGTGGGCGGGACTGGTGATTGTTTTCCTCATCTTTTATTGTTTTTGTACAAAAAGAACTGTGCACCACTGTGTCTGACCCACAGAGGCTCAAAGAAACATACTTGAATAAGAAACTAATAGTTCTAGAAAAATCATGAACTAACCTAAACTGAAACATGTGGTGGAGAAGAATAAAAAAAAAATGCTTTTAAGCACCTCTGTGTGTGAACAACAAATTCTGAATATAATCCTCTAAAAAATGATATATAAAAAGGAGTTGGGTCATAATAATTAATAATAATAATAATAATAATAATAATAATAAAGACTTAAAAATGTTTTTTTTTAAAACACTGTAGGAGAAACAGATAAAAAATGTCATGAAAACAAACTGGACGACTTGGATAATTTGTTTTAAATAATACATCAGTGTGTGCAGCACACAAATACACTGACAAAACTAAACATTTTATAACGTTTATGAAATCAAATCAAAAATATGGTGAGATAAGATAAAATACATTTTAAAGAGATAAAGAAGGATATTAAAAAGCTAAAACTTCCGCCTAGCCCCCTTTAAGTATTTAGATTGTCTTTGTGTTCAACAAATAAAACACCCATTCATGCATCTTTGACAGAAACATTTGAGCATTTTGCTTAAGAACTTTTGCCTAGTTATTACTTTTACAACGTAGGATAAAAAAAAAAAAAACAATTGTCTTGTATCTCATCTTGTGTGGATTTTCCCCTCATATTGGTGCCTTAAAGATCCAGTTTAAGGGCTTGTAAAAGCTCCTTCTGCATCCTCCTCTGTCTGGGAAGAATGAGTCCCCTAGTGGCTCAACAGGCGCACTGAGCACAGGTGCTCTGCGCTTCTACTGGAAACGATAAAAAAAAAGGAGAAAAAAAAACCCCATTCACTTTCACCTGATTGACAGGACAGCACTTCATTTGAGTGACTGACCGACTCTGCGTCAACTTTAACTTTAAACACCCCCCCACCCCCCTTCGCCTTCCCTTCTCAGCCAAAACAAAAATATAACGCGTTCTATAATAAGCCATCTCTTTTTTTTTTTCCTCCTCTATTTTGGACGTGGGGATCTCTGGAGAGTTGCAGGAATGCGCTTTGAAAAATTCTTCACAATCCAGCCGCATGCAGAGAGGAGTCTTGTGCAACTTTAAAAGGATGCGGTGTATGAACTGTATGTGCATGACAGCTTTAAAAATAACACGTCCTCTTGTCTATTTCAGATATTTTTGACGACATTATCCAAAGATAAATAGTTGCGTGCCAATATGAAATGGGATATTAAAAAAAGACCCGTGAATAGAAAAATGGGTGCATTTATACAGAAACAGTGGCTACAAGAGGAAATAAGTGGCTTCTAATAAACTGGACACAAAGATCATCACTAAAACAGCATGTGCAAGCCTGATGGACAGATTAAAGCGCTGTCAACACACCTGAAATCACTGCAGCACTCACACACAGTCCCCTTACCTTAGCACCATTTTGCGGTCACTTTCAAACTTGTTCTCCGCTCTTTTTATGAATGTTTTTCGTTTGAATCTTGGCTTTTCTTTAGAGAGTTCTCTTCTTCCTTTTGTTTTACATCCAGCAACGCGAGTCGGGTAAAAACCAAAAAAAACATAGAGAATAATTAAAGGTGTGGGTTTAAAAAAAAAAATAAAAAAAAGAAGAAGAAAAAAAAAAGGAGAAAGAATCCGCTCTTAGGTTTTTCTTCCTGCTGTTTTTTCCACGTTTTTCCGTCTCTTTTCCCACTGGAGTCGTCCGCGACCAAAGCGCTGGAAATCACGTTCTGGTTTATTCCCTCCGCTGGAGGGAGGGTGTCGCTCGTCGGGTCTTCGCTGTGTTGGACGTGGCGAGACTGTGGTTGTGTTTGGAGAGCCGCGGTGCGACTGCCTGCCTCCCTCAGCCTCTCTCCCACCTTCACACTCACTCTCTCTCCCCTCTCTCTCTCTCCCGAACACGAACCACGCTCGGTCCGCCTGTAACGTGCGCGCGTGTGTTTGACTGTTTGACGGGCTGGGGGTGACGTAAGTCCGCGAGGTCCCGGTCCGCGCGAGACACCACCGACACCAAACACCCAGAGAATTCCTATGCAGGAATGTGCACTTGTACATGATCAGATTTGGATGGAATAGAGGAGGTGGCCACGTGGGAGTGCGCGCTTTCCGTGTCTGCGTGTTTGTGCAGGTCTGACCTCCTAATTGTGAGACCTAAGGGGTCTTCGAAAGTATTCACACCCCTTCGACTCCTTTACGTTTCTATCGAGCTGCAACCACAAACTTCAACTATGACAAATATGAAAGGTGCAGCATGCAGTTGTTTTCAGCTCTCATTAACCGAAAGAGTGTTACCCCCAAGCTTTGGGGTAACAAAAAAAATAAAAAATACATTCTCAAATTTTGTACTTGTTCTTATAATTTTCATTAGTGTTTTATGTAGTTTTGGTGCAGTTTTCATGTGTAAATATAGGCCAGTTGTTATAGTTTCAGTCAAAAAATGAACAGAAAATGAAATGTTCGAGATATTTGGGCGTCCCTTGCAACATATTGGTTTGGTGTCTCCTCAATTTCTTAACACTGCACACTCCACCCTAAACATATTGGAAAGCACCCTGATGACTGACTTTTGGGTTAACCACACAGGACAGCTTTCAGCAATAATTTAATGGTGGACTGCCTTTTTCATTGTTTCATATATCGCAACATAACATCCAAATAAATACTGTAGTAGGTTTTGTGTCAAAGTCATACACAATGTTTTCTGTTTTTTTATTTATTTATATATTTAGAAATGTTTAAAGCTTTGTCCAATTCCCCAGCATGGCAAAATATACTCTCATAGTCTCTTATGTGTGGACAAATAGACAAAAGTGTTCCAGACAAAGAGGACAGAATGAGTTCCATGTGTAAGTAATGTGAATAATTTGAGTATCTGATGAAATATTACCCACACTGTGCATTTCTTTCTGTATTCTTTTGTTAAGGCACATATTGTAGAAGGGATGCCAGTTACTACTAAAAATGGTTACAATAATAAAAAAATATATATAGAGAGAGATGGTTTGTACCAGCAGGTGGTGACCTAAATGATTGGCTACAAGGTCAATCACTAGAGGCTCTTTCTGTGTTTCAATCTTAGTATAAATCCAGTTGTTCTGTGAAGGCCTAAGAAGTTTTTGTTGGTGAACAAATCATGAAGACCAAGGAGCACACCAGACAGGTCATGTCTGTGGATAAGTTCAAAGCAGGGATATATAATGAAACGATGTTCTAAGCAGAAACACCAGAAGCTACGCAAAGCTTCCAGACAGACTATAAGAAAGCTGAAATCTTTTAGAGTACAGATGGTGCCCTTGAAGACATTTCTGACTCCAAGGTAGCATTAGCCAACTTATAAGGTGGAGTTTGTTGGAGCAGCAGCTTACCTACAGGTAACATCTACAGCTATTGGTATTGAAGACCTTCCTGGTAGGGAATCTGGTCTTAGGATGCCCCCTCAATCCAGTGCAGGTGGTAGAAAACAGAAGAACGTTGGCTACAATGACATCACTCTAGACAACGGCTCCCACCCCATGTGGAGTCAGTAACAGACAGCTGCGTCCTCGTTGCACAAAGGAGCGTCATCGCAGATCCTTCCTCCCAGCAGTTGCTGGACTTTATAACCATCACTGCTCCCAACAAACTAATTAAAATTTTACATCCCAGGTGTTATTCACGGTTTTCTTTTCAATTTCAAATAGCATTCCTGCTGTTGTTTTTCAGTTGCACATTTCTTTTATCCGAGTTTGCTGTTATTAAGAGTTGTACAGCATTATTTTTCCTATGTTGTAAGTTTGCCATTATTACACAGTTGTATTCATGTTTGTCTGTTGTTATTTTAGTTGACAGCCTGAATAGTTTGCTAGTGCAGTCAGGATTCACCAGTATCCTCTGATGATCTTTAGACTGTGATAATTAAGAGAAATATCCAAATAGAGATTGAGTATTCAGATTTAACACATTAAAGCACCAAACCATTACAATGTCAGGCAACAATGATAAACACAGGGGGAAAAAAATCACCTGCAATACATTTGTCTATCAGCTAGATGTTCACACTTTTTTTTTTTTTCCCCCAGAAATCCCTCATGCAGGGGAAGCTGGTAAACAGACTTCCAATGGTCAGATGGGTGTCACTCCATTAAAAACGCCATCTCCTACATTAAGGTCACCATAAACCCATCAGTAAAAGCGACAGGCACATTGAAAACCCCTGCAGGGACAGGGTATTGATTATGTTGTCAGGCTGAGCGTAAATGTGCGTGCTTGTCTGTTCAGGAGGCATTTCATCTGCCGTTTTACTTTTTCCATCAATAGCATTGCTTTTAGATTTTGGGAACCCGTTCTGCGTTGTGTACTCCAAGGTCAGCCTGTTCAGCCGTAAACTCATATTCCGGTTTGTAATGGGTAAACATTTTGCGCAATGTCCCGAAGATGGGATATATACACACGTCATGATCACTAAACAGACATAATGTTGAGCAACACTCGGGATGATGGAGCTCTTGATAACACAGGGAAAAGCATGGTCTCTCTGATGTGTTAGTGGGGGAAAAATAACAACGATGGCCCCGGGAGACAGATTCCTATGACCAATTGTGTTTTTATGGCAGCAGCTCAAACCCCTTGATGAACAACCCAGCCCCGAAGACACAAAGATCTAGAATCTCACAAAAAGAGGAACTTTGAGAGACTTCTGAAGACAGCAAACCTTTTTCTTTCACGGAGTAAGTTATGTCAGGTATCTGCCTGGTTAACTCTGATGGGGATTTATGACTGCAAATTACACAAGCTCCATTTCCTGAGGGCAGAACTTGATAGTCTCCACAAGTTCAGGAGAAATGTTTGGTTTTGCGACAATGAACAATGAAGATACTTAATGGAATTACTACTTTGTGAACTATTGCCCTTTACCTGTAGGAGAGAAAGACAGAAGTGGGAGAGAGTAAGCTCACAACATAGTCAAAGTTGACTATGTTTTTGTCCATTTGTGAAGAAGTTTACAAAAACAATCCTATGTGATCACCAGATGTATGGATAACAACCAGATAAACGAGATTCCTTAACCCAATCATTTGAAACCAACTTTATCCATAAAGGAGCCTTAAAGAAAGATTTGCCATCTGAAGGAAGCCTGGGCTACAGTCACTGCTACTGTGGCTGGCCTTAATTTTATTTTATGCTAGCGTTGGTAAAGAGTTTAAGGTTCTTGCCTGCCGTGGCTAACGTCAGAGCTAAATGCAATAATGTGGTTCATAAACCAATTATCCTTTAATATAAAGCATCCAATGGTACAAAGGTGAATCATCCGTTTTTGTCTAGCATGGATAAGAACAAAAGGTCCATCCAGGAGACCCAGAAATTAACTGGAGGGACAGTACATGTTCCTTCTGGCCTGGAAACTCTGGTATGTGCGGGAATGATCTAAAGATTGCATTTGAATGTTAGAGCATCTTGGTTTCTCTCCTGGATGGATGGACGTATGGATGAATGGATGGATGGGTGGATAGATGAAGGGACAGAGGGATGGTAGGACACTGATACTGGGCTGGTATAATGTAAGGGAGGAGTGTTTCTCCATTCGTTGTTCTGCATGTTTACATCTAAACACACATGGAGGTCATGCAAAGTGTATCCCTGACTGACAATCACTATGTAAATATGATTCAAATGTAGCAATTGACACCAAAGGTTATCAATATGCATTTGCTTTGGATGAATAGTGTAGGCAAATCTTTTGATGCTCTGTGTACCTGCCCACACACCCAATCTTTGGAGGTTATTCTGACTTCACAGACCTAATTACTGCAATATTTTCACACTTCTTTGAAACTATGTTAATTTCTTTTTTCTTTTTTTTTCTTCCCCGCTCACGTTATTTTTCAAAAGAGAGAAAAAAAACAATGAAGGTAATTGGCTGACATATTATTTAAATGTTATTTTGAGTAATGAGGTCAGGCAGTATTATTAACACTTAAAAAATGTGCTTTTTACCAAAATCAGAACGGAGTGTAAATTTTGATTCATTTCTATTCATTTCATTTCTAATAAAATGTTAAAGCATAAGTTTCCTTCAAAAAGAAAAAAAAGAAAAAAAAACTCCAACAAACATAAATGGACCAAAGGTCCCAAAGATCATTTAAAAAAAAAAAAGTTTTACTACTAAGCTTAATAGTATGTGTTGAAACAGAACTACCATGTGTGAATAATTTATACATCACAGGTTCATGAATAAAGTTTGAAAACGGGTAGATATCTGGTATGAAAAGCAGCCAGAGGAAAACTTTGAAAGACCATCAGAAAACTCAAGGAAACTGAAATCAAAAGCACTTTATGAGATTAAAAGAAAGCCTGGCTCCTGTGAATAATCTTCATAGCTTTAAGCAAAGTGCTTCACCTTTAGTCTGCTTAAAGAGGTACTCTGTAATGCTAGTCAGCTGAATCTACAGTAAAGGCTATCACAGGCTCAGACTGGATTTTGTTGCTCAATAGACTGGAGGTCGCTTTCTTTTGTAAGTCAAACCAACAACTGCTGTTGTATGGGTCTGAGTGAGGACTGGTACTCTGCAGAGTTTTCCCTTCTTTCTTTCTCCACAAGTTGAACTGCAGACGTAACAACGTGGTCCTTTTATAATTCTGGATCAAAACGGACAACGCCACTTTTTATTTCAAACTGACAGAAGAGAAAAATACAATATGTTTCGCTGTCAATCTTCCTGTAGCCTGGGATGCACACCTTCTCACCCTTGACAAGTTCCTGGCACTTTACAAATGACTTTCAGTCAAGTCATTACTCTCAACTCTGTGACCCAAAGACAACGCCGTATGTAATAAGAAGAGGGCAACTTATCGGAATAAAAAAAAAAAAAAAAACAGGAATTGTTGCTTTCAGCTCCCAACTCATAGTTGATGTATTTATAGCCCATTACCTCCCCTGATCAAGTAAACCAGTCATCGTAAAATTAATTTCCCCCATCAAGCGAGACTCATGCTCCTTGGGATAACAATCTATCTTAAGAGGATAAATCTAATCCAACGTGTTGAGACGGATGGAGATTGACTTGTTTATGGCCGTTGCCCAAGCAGTCAAGGGAAAGGAAAAAGGGGGGAGTTAAGCGCAACAAATGTCAAGGTGATCTTAGATATATCTCGAAGGCACAAAAAAATATAGGCCAACACCCGATGCTAGCGTTTCGCCGAGACATCCAATACTTCCACTTTTCTTGGAATCTGTCCGTTGTGATTGATAGCCAAACATGCAGTCATCCTCTCA
The DNA here is from genome assembly GCF_001443285.1 of Poecilia latipinna. Taxonomy (NCBI): domain Eukaryota; kingdom Metazoa; phylum Chordata; class Actinopteri; order Cyprinodontiformes; family Poeciliidae; genus Poecilia; species Poecilia latipinna. Next base: position 142,835 of record NW_015114128.1, read on the forward strand.
TGAGCAATTAACAGTGAGCCGGAACTGGAAGACTTCGCCGCCTGAAACTGCAGACAAAACGGGCTTTTGCTTGTGTTACTCTGATTGCTATAACTATGTTCAAGACTGACAAGGAGTACTGGTCAGAAGCCAGACTGAGCTTTACACAACCCCTTAATGCAGCCAGTAACTCTGCTTGTATGTATGTATCGCTTACTGACCCACATACCTGAAGACGTCATATCCATCTCAAACAACACCCCAAAGCAAAACATGCGCAAATCTTTTTGGAAGACAGAGTATTAGGTTAACCCCTCTTATCTTACCCAATGACTCCACTGGAGAATTTCCCAAACAAGAACAAACTTGCTGCATTTAATCAGGTATTATTAAAGAAGTCTTGACTCCAAAAGAAGAAGATTATACATTACAGTGTGTATTTGGAGTGTCTTGTACTTCTTAACATAAAAATATTTATGTTTTACTGTTACAACCACAAACTTCAGTGTATTTTAGGGGGTTTGTATGTGACGGACGTAAACAAAATTGTTTTTAATTGCGAAGCAGAAGGAAAATACACGTTTTCAGAATAATGTACCACACAGCAATATTCAGCCTCTGTTACTTTGACTCCCACAAATAAAATCAGTGCCACCAATTGCCTTCAGAGTACTGTGTGCAGTTCATCCTCAGTATAAGTCCAGCTGCTCTGTGAAGGTCTTGGAGGTTTGTTGGAGGGCAGAACAGAGAGGTCAGGATGAAATTGTGAAGATTAAAGGCAGAGTAGCCTGTGTAATCTTCTCTGAAGACTTCATTTCAACAGTGGTGGCACCATCATGCTGTGGGGACACTTTACTTTAGCAAGTCCAGAAGAAAACAATAGAAAAGGAAACAGGGACAGAGTGACAAACAGGATAAATGCTACCCTGTCAGAATAGTCACTGGCAAACAGGGGCTTCTAATCTGTGTTAGTAAAGAGCCAGGCCACCGTTTTAAAGAGCTTGGAATCTAACACACCAATCAAACCTGAATTGTATGGCTTCTACATTGAGCAGACATTTTATAAAACCAGTTTGAACTTCAGGAACCATTCCTGGATTTATGGCAAAACAAAAATTGAGCAACTTTTCATATAATGTTTTTTATTTTTTTTTTAAGCATAGAAAAGTAGAATAGTCTACACTACTTTGATATTTAAATCAAAGTTTGGGATTTGTGACACTTTAATTTAATCTATGGCTCTGCAACCTTTTCCAGTGCAAAAAGCCATTTGTGCCTCAGTCCAGCTAAAGAAAGCTCCTTTAGAGCCACAAATTATATCACTTTTTGGAAAAAAAAATCACAAATTAAAGAGGTGAAATCAATGAAAAACTGATATACTGCATGTATTATTTTAGACAGACAGACAGGAGGACAGATAGAAACTTCATATTTATCTATATTTAAAAAAGAAACATTAGTTTGTTCTATACAAGTTTTAGCCAAAGTAATTAAGAGTTATAGTGGAAGGTCCAAAGAGGCACTTGCAGCTCCGGAGCCGCAGGTTGCAGACCCCTGATCTAATCTAATCCTCTTCCTGTGAAACTAACATCCCATATTGTCTCGCACTGAGCTCGATGTATCATCAGTTCTCTATTCAGGGCAGTCATAACGTTAGGGCTGAGCACTGCAAGCAGGTGCGATCTAATCAGATTTGATACAGCTCCACCAACAGGCGTCAGACTGGGATACTCTGTGCGCCTCTGGTGTTCCTCAGCTGGGACCTTCCTAACACACAGCTGCAAGAGAAGCAGAAAACGTAAATTCTTTAAAACGCGATGCAACTCTGAACTGTCAGACGAGGCAAATTAAAACCTGAGGGACCACTGATCATTTATTGTGTCTAAATGATGGCGCCGACGGCTTCATTAGCTCACTGGCAGCCTGTGTTTTGAGTTTGATTGGCTTTGATGAGCTTTCAAAAACGCTTCACATGTCACCAAATTTGGCAAGTACTTGTTTATTCTTGTGAGATGAGAATTCATAATTCAGCACGCCACCATGAGCGGAGTCGTGGCTTCTGCAGAGAAGGCCGTGTACGGTGCAGAATACGGTAAGAGGCGCTCGCATGCAGGCGGACAGTGAATCCCGGACCTGAAAAGTTTCGCCTGTCACATTGCATGGCAAGAGCCAAGAGCTTGCTCATCCTTCCAGCAACTTTCTGAGTCGTGAAGTGTTCAGTATCAACTCGCCGTGGTGTCAAGCACAATCCAATTTGAGACAAGGCTTGTGTGGAGGACTTTTGGTTTGATTTAGTTTAGTGCTAGCCAAAGGGGTGCAATGAGCTGAAAAGCAATTAGGTCCATTAAGAGATCAACTGGGATGGCGATGAGCAGCCGCGGCGCGCGCGGAGACAAAGAGAGAGATAAAGGCAATGAGGGGGAGAAGGTTTAGACAGATTGAGTCAACTCTAGCCTGACAGAGCTGCTCTGCAGAACCTGGCTCAGGACATCTGTCCACCTAAACAATTCGAGCTCGCACTTCTGACGCGTCGGTGGCGCGGTCGGTTACGCAGAGCGAAAGCGAACAGATCAGAGTGGATGAGAAAGGCCTTCCCACAAACCAATCCAGACACATTTGCCCCTCGCTACTGTTCAATCAGCATGAAGTCACTTTTGCAGCAGCGGAGAGTGCTACCTATTAAGAAGGGAATAAGGGCCAAACACTTGTCACCATGGATACTGTGCTGATGCACTGATTGCTCTGCTTTTTGAGGTATATTACTGGCTGTTTCCATTCAAACACAAATCGTCTAAACACAATGAGCAGCCTCTCTGCGTGCTTGTTGTGAGGATGTATGGAAATCCCTATGGTAGCCTCTCCCATCTGAACAATCTGATCACAGCAGAAGAACTCCCGAGGAACATGCCAACAACGACGACATAGAATTGGGTTTATATTGATTAGTGCAGTTGTAAAAAATAAATATGAATACAAACATGTCTATTATTAGATAGAGGAAGCAGCTGAGGAGGCAGAAGAGTGGAGTCTGGCTCTGTGCTCAACCGAAGCCGATATGTCTGCGTTATGTTACAGAAAAACATAAAAGAGCAACAGAAAGTCTGCTGCCAACAAATACATGCCAGTTAAATATTTATATGTTCAAAACTACAACAAAGAGTTTTAGACGATGATATAATACAAGATGACTGATTAAACAAAAGTTCTGGGAAGACACCAACCCTGTTTTTTCTTGCAGATTAGCACAGATTTAATTGCCTTTCAAAAGATGTTGAACTGCTTTCAAAAGGTGTATGTAAAATATGTATGGATCCATTTAGGACTAGCTTAAAAAAATCCACAGTAACCCTGTTGAATCCTGAAAATTAACCCAGGTAGTTAACCTGGTAAGTGCTAGTTCTTAAAAAAAGTAATTGGTGCAAAGTAACCCCGACGCTAAATTCCTTGAAACAAATATTTGTGAGTATCTGTCTCTGATTTGATTCCGTCTTGAATGGTTCCCAATACTAATACTAAATAACCCTAACCATGCGAGTTATTAAAAATACCACAAAGTACACTGGAATTTCCAAAAACACACTTTTAACTTAAAATATTGCAACAGTACTTCTGAGTGAAAGTGCAACAGAAAATGTAGAGCTAAAAAAACAACACTTTCATAGTGCATGATATTTTAAGCAGAATTCAAAATTCCCTCACAAAGAAATACCAGCTTTGTTGAACTTGCTGCACTTGCGTCAGTGACGACCAATAAAGCCCACATAAACCCATAGAAACCAATTGAACAAACTGGGAAAAAAAAACAAGCTCCACATCAAAAAGTAATAGTTAGGAGGGCAGATTATCAGGAATCACTAATATCCTGCTACAGAGATTTAAACCCTGCATAGTTTCGCAAAAGGACAAGCAGAACTTTTCTAAAACAACTACGTTTCATACTTAATTTCTGCACACCACACACACATCTCTATTTTTCACTCCGTCTCCCTTCCTCTCTTGTCTTCCCCCCCACCCCCCACGGCTCTTTTTCAGCACGTTTGGACACCAGGCATTTACGAGAAGCCTCTCACCGCAGCCGATTGATCACGACCATTGTTTGCGCTGGGTCCTCGATTTTACAGTTCAGTGTTCATGAAAAGGGGTGTTTGCCACTCCTACCTGTCACCAGCCCCCTCCATCCAGATATACACACACACATACACACACACAGGCGCACACACACACACATGCACACGCGCGCAAACACACGCACACACAGACACAAGCCTCTGCCATTCTGACCAGTGATCACCTGCTGGCATTTTCACAAGCACACCTTCATCAATTTCACACCTCCGGCGCCCTTCTGTGGCAGCGTGGAAGGTAGGAGGAGGAGCCGAATTGATGGGTGACAAAGTGAGCTCAGATTCAAAGTCAGAGGGTGGCAGAGTTACTTCAGTGTAGGACATGGCAGTCATTAATATTTTGTGCTGTGAAGAAAGTGATTTATTCTCATATGTGTAGAATTGTTGTTGGGGAAACACCGTTTTCATGACATCTTTTGCTGACTATTTGCTGCCCCCTGTAGTTAGCCTCACGCCCATTTAGTTATTTCCAAAACATGAGGCATGCAGTCACTGCTAGAAATCCAGTAATGCAATAAAATGCTGTGGTGGGGAAAATAAAAAAGCTATCCAGAAGGTAAACATCCTCTGCGCTCACTTCCTCCGTTTAGTCTTGAGAAATTAGGACTTCTATCATCAGCCAACCGGTGCGTTTATGAGCTGCTAAAGTAATGGGCGATAGTGGCAAGATTTCAGCACATTCGCCTCAGACGGCAGAGCCTTACTTGAACTGCTTCGATTAAATAAACGTCAGGAGATACAGGAGCAGGAGGAGGGAGAGTAGGAAAAGCCCTCAAAAAAAAAAAAAAAAAGACGAGTAGCAAGGTGCCTCGTTCATGGCTCAGGGGTTTATGGGATTGCTCCCAGCTGTCACTCTCTGCAGTGAATCTGCAGTGCCGTAATATCTTAATTGTTTCAAATTAAATGCTCATAAAATTCCAAAGGAAAATAGTTTTTTTCCCCTTCTTTCCTCTGCCTAATCCAAAGCAGCCCCTTGCATTTGGGCCCAGTTTTAAGTGAGACGGCGTTTAAAAGGTGGAATGGCTCCCACATGAGCAAAAGATAGGATGGTGTTGAGTGAGCGAGTGTTAAAGGGTTCAAAACTGCATATAGAAATAACACTGGAAAATTTAAGGGATTTCTAGCATCTTTTGTCATTTGCTTCCCATCATTTCAACTTATTGTCCTATTTTGTCATTCATAGGGTGCCATTAAAATGTATCGCCATACTTTCAGAGGTTTGTTGGTGATGAGCGAACAGCATCAGGAAGAAAAAGCAACACTACACTGTTGAGGGACAATGTCATAGGGAAATTTAACTTTCTACAATCGGTGAGTAAATCAATGGCATTGATGAGAAAAGCAGTCGGGATTTTTATACACATTCTTGTCAAATACAAATACCAATACAGTGAGTGAACCTTCTGTTCTTCCAAGCAGCCAGGTCTTTGGATGCCGTTTCAGAAATTTTCTTGGTTTTAAAGAGTCCTGACTGCATTTTGATTTCTAGTATACATTTGGAAATACTTAAACTGGTCGAAACCTAAACCGTAAAGTTCTACATTGAACAGCAAATATTTACAACGCCTTCCATCCGCATTTAAAGTGCACTCTGCATGCTCTACTGTCGGGCACAAGAACTCGACAAACAAGAACCAAAAAGCCCACTGTAAAAAAAAAACAAAAAAAAAACAAAAAACACTGCAGGTAAGATTTATTGAATGAAAGTAGTAAAGACATGCTTGGGGCTTAAAACTTGAGCATACAACATACAAAGACATCCCTAAGCTGCCCAGAATGATTGCTAAAAGTACTGCTAGTGACTCCAGCTTACAGAGTACAGCAGCAGTTTAACACACGTGTGTGTGCGCGTGTGTGTGTGAGCTCAGCACACCACCCGGCACTCGGCAAACATCAGCACGACTTTCATTCTGCATGAAGATCGGAGTTTCACATTAGCCCACCTCAACTCGACATCTCCCATTCCAATCTTGCGCAAACACCAGCTCAAAATTAGGCCCCTAACGACAAATCCAGCAGACGATTATGTTGTTACTTCTGCAAAGTGCTTTGTGATGGGGCTGTTAGCAGGCGGTGGTGCTGAGGGCAGAGGGGGACCACTTCAGCTGAAAGGGGAAAACCTACCTGTGGATCAGGATGGCAAACCGGAACTTTTGGCTTTCCGTAATTATATAACCTGCAGTTTTAGCAACTGAAACCTAACAAGAGAAATAACGAGAATATAAGCGACAGCAGTTTGCTGGAAGGAATAAAGTTCCAGCAGAGATAAAAACAATGAAACACAAAAACGATGATGGTCCCCAACACCTGCGGATACCAAGGGTCCCCTGCACTGTTAAAGTTGATGATGCATATCAACATGTCCTAATGGTAGGAAAGACATGAAGTCCTAATTCTTCCAACATGACTACGAACATATAAACCTGTTTGAAAGAACAGTTTTAAAAGCAGGTCCTCCTCAGCAAGAGGTCTGAAGATTTTGTGGTGGTAAAACTTTTGTTTGCAAATATTCAACACATTTTATTGATATGTCTGTAACTATTTGACATTCTATTCAAATAGTCATTTAAATCAAACGGATCTCAGTGTGCGAACTCAGAAACATTTAATCTCCGTGTCATTTGTCTCGAGTTCAAAGCTTACAGTGAACGACTGAATAAAATAAAAATGAGTTCAGTTTGTCTGCTCTTTTTATGCATCTTTCTGGTTTTGAGTTTTTCTCTTTGTTACTATAATCTGTCTCTTCACCTCAATTGCTCGGGTTTCTTTCAACCGAGACACAACTCTCGTCCCCCCGCCGCTTCTGGTCTAAATACACCGATTCTCCTTCCCTTTGTTTACCCCCGTTATTATTACCTTTCTCTTCTGTCTACTTGATTGCCTGGCAACCAGTAAATTTCCTCGTCCTTTTTTCCTAATCGACACATCTCGCCCTTCAGACGAGTTTTACTCTCTTCACCGTTCAGTCTACTGATCTCATCCAAAAATTAGCTATTCTGACGCCTTCTGCTCTCGCAGCCTCGCTCCCTTCCTCCGCTGCACTCTCTCGCTCTCTCTGCCATGTTTGTGGCCTTTCGCTCTGTGCACATCTAATGGCTCGGGTGTAATCCACTGGCTAATCTGCTGACAGCCTGTGTGACAAGGCATTAGCTTTGTGTCACTGCCTACCATGCTGCTTCTCAGCATGTGTGCATAGGGACGACAGAGTGACAAAAAAAAAAAAAAACACATAAAGAAGTCTGTTCATGTCGAGTTGTCAGTTTGCGTGGCAAAAACGTATCTGTGCATATGTTAACATGTGTGATAGAATGTGAGTAATGGCCTCTGATTTGCCTGCTTGATGTTGAGCTGGAAGCGTAAAAATTGATACCAGAGCTCCCTCAGTTTTATGTGACCTTCCGCCTTTCCATTTTTTCCACTATTTATGTCTAGTGCTGCTCTTTTACTCCGTTTTGGGTGATAGCAGTTTTAATAGGATGCCAAGTCAGGCCGCAATGGACTGCAACAAAAGGGAGATACAGGTCACAACATCCGTGACAGGGCTGGGGGGAGGGAACCTATGCTTGCAAGCCATCCAACCTTGTCAAATGGGACTCACTTTCTATCCAAATATTGGATTTTTTTTTATTATTATTATTATTATTACCACCTCAAAAGGCTGGAGAAAATTGCATTTCTTTCAGATGTCGCCATTTTACCACATGCCGTTCCATTTATTCCACAGAAAATGATTATTTTCTTCACTGATCACCTTGTTGGGTACGAGATCATTTTCTTGCTTGTCCATCCTGCACCTGTACTTATACTTCAAGAATATTCACTATATACAAGTCGACTGACTCCTTTCTAAAATCGTAAAAGGACTAAATTGGTTCAGAGAAAGAGTCTACTTTGGAAAATAAAGCCCTTATTCAAAGACGAGTAGCAAGTTATGAGATTTGATACAATGTCAAAAGTGTTTGGCATTTAGTAATGATTGTAAGATTTCAGAATCAGTCCTACAAGCACATCTTCATAAAGTTGAATATTGTGATAAGCTTCAGTATTTTTTGTTGTTGATTTCCGAATGTGAAACTTATTTAGAATAAATTCCAGTGATGGGGGAAAAATGGAGTTGCTAATTTTAGACCAGACCAACGGAGTTTCTATCTGTATTTCAAAATTCATGAGATGGCACTTACTTCATTTGAATGCCCATTTTAAACAAACAAAACAGACTTTTTGTTACGTCTTCATTTGTGAATTAAAGTAGCGTATTCGTTCCGACGCCTGCTATTCACCCCGCTCCGCTGCATCATTCGTTTGACTAAACGAATGGCGCTCATTTTTCTCTCTGCCCATATTTCTCATTTTTAGCTTCTGTCCCTTTCGCTATCTTCACCTGAGCGACACTGTTATCACAGCTGACCCCTTGCTAGATCTGTCGACAGCCAAAGAGATTACACCAAAAGCTACGGAACACACCGAGCTGCGCGTTTGAAGAGGGAGGCAGAGAGATTGTCTGATCCCCTCACGCTGATAAAGTAGCTGGGGCTTTGAGGATTCAACAAGGTCCCGGTGGGAATGGGTGTGTAGTCGTGGGTTGGTGGTTTGGCAATAGCCGACTTAAAGTCCACTTCTAATCACTGGGCTTTTCAGGGGGGATAAGGGGGAAGAGAATAGGTGCTGGGTTTGGACTGGAATTAGGCTCTGATGGAGTTCAAGATAAGATTGTTGAGCTTTGATAATGGAGTTTGTTTTGAAAGATTGTGAGTGGCGTATTTGGTCAAATATGCTGTTCAGCTAGGGGGTGTTGATGTGTTAGGTGGTTATTTTTTTTATTTACTTGCATGGGTCAATAGCAGCTTGTAATTGATTTGCTTTTCTGAAATGCTCTTCAAATGCAACACATTGAGTCTTGCAAAAGAAAGTGAACTTTTTCCTCTTTTCTTTTTTTTTTTTTACTTATAACTTAGGAGTCGCTTATTTGCATTTTATGAATGACACCAACATGATACCGCCTAAGTAACTTCAGAGAGGCTGCAGGGACCCAAGACTGAGGCGAGACGACACGTTGAAGGGACAGCCGTTAGTCATGAAGTCAACAAACTTGGTCACCACGAACGAGTTGTAAGAACAACAGCAACAAAAAAAAAACATTGAAGGAGATCCATAGAAGTCCTGTTTAAAGTTGTCCACAAGCCATATTGGTAGAGCAAAAATGTGAAAGATGATCTGTCTGATGAGATCAAAAATGAATTTTTTGGTCTCTATAAGGTTTATAAAACACAGCAGAAAACAGCAGAAAAGTTTTTTTTTTTTAAATTAATTATTTATTTCCTTTGTCTAACCAGGTAAACCCCATTGAGATCCAGATCTCATTTTCAAGAGGGACCTGGGAGTAAAGTATGGTGGTGGCAGCCTCATGCTGTGGGAATGCTTTTCTTTAATAGAGATATGAATCCTAGAGCTCATTGGAAGACAGATGGAGGTAAGCACATAGCAGAAAAGTGAAAAAAAAGCTCTAAGACGTACCAAACCCTTGAGAAAATGCCTCTCTTGCATCCTACATCTCTGCCAAACAAATAGTACATTTTATTTTTAGTAAATTATATCACTTGTAATTTTTCCTGTTCAAGTCATTTTCTCCATTTTGTGTACAATAAAAGGCGTAGAGCTACAGCAGATTGGTTTATGCTAAAGCATGTTTCTCTGGTTTGATGTCCAAATCAAATTGTAGATCTAAATCTAGTTCACAATCCTTTGCAAAACATGAACAATTCAGTCTATGCTGATGATGCTGACGAGAGACGTATTCAGAATGACTTGCAGCTGCACCTGTGGCAAAATGGGGCTTTACAACATATCCTCTCGTCTCTTGGCACTTTCATTTTTTAAAACAAATAGGATGTGATTTCACAAAGCAGTACAATAGTGCACTGCTTTATCTTGACGCATTTCGAAAATCGTTCCGGCAAAACACATCGCATTTTATTGGTTGTAAAATGACAATTGGTGTGAACACTTTACAGCATCACTTCTTAAAAGTTGCCACAACTTGGCTGCTACCAACGCTATCTCAAATAACCATTCCCCAGTTAGCGATTCATTTTATTCACCCAAATATCGGTGTACTATTTCATTGCTCTACGTTACCACACGGGGCGGATGACTCTGCCATCCATGTCAGAAAATGGTGCAATCGTTATTGATTGATGCACCATAAAAGTTGAGCAGGGTGAAACAGACTCTCATGTAGCACGGCTTGCCAAAACGCTGTCAGAGACTGAGGTTTGATGGCTCACTCATCCATGGCCCCGCCGCATTATGTTGTCTTCACCAGCTGTTGTTTTCACACAGCGGGGAAGAATTCCTTTCTGTCAAAGACACAGCTATCAACTGAAGAGACCTGACAGCCACACGCCACGAGTTCCCTTTTTTTCCCCCCCATTTGTTTCCTAATAGGAGCTACTGGTGGGGCATCTGCAAATGACAAAACGCCAGTTTTGAATTAGGAATAAAGTAGAAGACTGGAGCACCCTGATGATCTTTCTTGGTGAAATAGCTCAAACCCACAGGATTTATTTAAATTTTTTTTTTCTTACACGGATTTCACAGCAGCCTAAACGGTCATCAGCGTCTCCACTAAAGAGGTCTTAAAAAATAAATTCAAAATTTTCATTTCCTAATAGATCGATTTGCATAAAATTGACACCGCATGTCAGCAATAACCCAAGTGAAACTGGACTAGCACAGGAAATTAGCAACGATCAAATACTTATTAGAAAAGCCCAAGATGCCATCTCCTGTATCCTGTATGTAGAAACTAGTTTTTCTGTTCATTCTCATCTTCAGTTCAGAGATTTTAGTTGAATTCAAGATGGCTGACAGTTGAGCACATTTTTTTTCTTTACTGTCTGGATTCTTGTCTCGGCTCATTTCTCCATGTTATTTTTCCTGTAATTATAAAACATCTGCGACTATCAGCACCTCCCCATGATGCTCCCACCTCCAAACTCTGTTAATGTTCGTTATGTTGGCAGCCACACTTCTTATCAAAACACCTTCTGCAGCAAACTTTAAATTTCCTCTCAACGGTGATCGTGCATAGATTCCATCGCAAGGCACTCATTGCTTACAAGGACAAACTGTACCTGCCTATTCCAGGTATTTCTAAAAGCTCACCGTAGGCACTTCAAGGCTGTTGGGCAACTTCTCTTGCAATTCTTTGACTCCTCTGTCAGAAGTCTTGCGAGGAGCATCTACCCAGGGAAGGTTAGTGGTAAAATTATGAGCCATAGGCTTCGAAATATGGCCTCAACAACGCTCACTAAAACATTCAGAAATGTGTCTAAAACCAGTGATGGCATCATTTTTACAACAGTGAAACCGTGAATCTATTGAGAGGTATTTTAATCCAAGTGTACATCAACTTGCTACAATGAGAAACCATTTTACAGTTAGGTGTGAGCCATTGATGATAATCGTCACAGAGGTGAGAACTGCTTTCCATTGCAACTGGCTTCCTGATTATTTGTGTGTATCTTTTGCACCTTCCTTTCTTTGCTTCATTGAACATAACAAGGTATGAAGTGTGTTCATACCTGTATTTCTAGGGCTACTACCAACATTTCAACATTAGAAACACATTTACTGAGCAAAACACCATTGGACTCTACACTTTGTATCCCAGTTGCATTTATACCCCAGGAAACCAGGATTTTGCGGAGTTAAATTAAATTACAAAATGTTGTATTTATTTCAAAGGTATCATCAGGGGCGCTAATACATTTGGCATCAACAATTTTGTCAAAAAAGTAAAATTGTGGCACTTCTGGCCTTTTAGCTCACGAATCAGAAGGGAAATTTGCAGAGTGAAAAAAGAAGAAGATCTCCTTTGTGTATCAGCATTCACTCTTCTACCGTGCCACCTAATCATTTGAAAGAGTCATTTATTTTAAGGTGTGTGTGTTTTTTTTTTTTAAACATTATACCAGGTTGTGCTAGTAGTTATGCAGAGTCTTGCATAAAAGATGCTATTTTATGGAAGTATTTTATTTTATTTTTTGTATTTTTGTACTGTGTCTTCATATCAAGGGGCTGCAGTGAGATTAAGACATATAAGTGTACACTCCTGGGAAACAGTGAAAGCAACTGCCGCCATTGATCCGCTCTTAATTACAGGACTCAATAGAATTTATGGCTTTTAAGATTGCCAGAAGCCACTTACATGGTACACGGAGTGAAGCAATCAGTCCTAATGGCAAGTGATCAAATGATATATTGCTTTTGTCAATTAGAAATGGAAAAAGAACAAACAGGGAGGGGGAGCAAACTCCAATTTGGAGTCAAATATTGTAAAGAAATCAAAGAGCTGTTTTTGTGTGTGTGTGTGTGTGTGTGTAAAAAAAAATGAGAGCAAATTATCAAATGTACCACATTTTGCCTTGTATTTGTTGAAAGTGTCACTGAAAGTCAGGGCGACTCGCCTCAGTTTGCCTCAAATGTAAGTCAAAGTCAGCAAATCCGAAATCACCCCCCATCGTCATTATCACCTACATTGTCAAGATGAACAATTACTACACGTTAAGATTCTAAAAATACTACCTAAAATCCAATCCATGCTGGTGGGATTCCTGGGGCTGACTGTAAAAAGTTGGGTCAAGCAGCTAGCAACTGGATCATTGTAATTAAAACATAAATTGGAGGTATTGAGCTGTGTGCAGTCTCCAGAGCGGGAGCCAGGGAAGCATTGATTCATGCGAACACTTGGAAACAATTGCTCTGATATGCGCAGAGTAAAATATAGAAGGCCTGCGAATAAAATCAATGGCAAACAAGCTGCCCAGATTTTCTGAATAGCAAACAGTGAATTACAATCGGGAAGAAAACTGTGGAGATATCAGCAGGCATAAAAAGTAGGGAAGGTTATAAACTCTATCGTGAGGTGAAATGGGACGAATGTAAAGAAGAAACCTGATGGCCTACGGAAATATTGTGTTCATATTAAGTCTTTTCAAGAGTGGCAGCAAAATTTTTAGTCCACTTTAGAAGGATGACTTTTACCGAAGGAGCTAGAACCAAATGTGGATCAATGTGGTGACATCAAGATGTCTCCTTTACAACTTCATGGAGGTTTTTTCCTCTGAAGGACTGGATCTGAACTTGTTATTGATAAAAATGCATGTGTTTCTTCCTCAACATGCATGACCTATGAAATCTGACAATCTTTGCCTGTTGTGTTGTTTATGCACACCTGGATGCAGACATTCACTATATTTCCTTAAGAGAGGGGGGAGGCTAGTCAGCTGACATTATGTATAGGAAAATTAAATCTTTTACCTTGTGGTGCAATAAAAAGTAAAAAAAAACCAACAACCTTATATCAGTTTGTTTCATAGTCACAATTTGTGGATGATGCACATTCTTATTGAGAATTAGTTCATATTGAGGTCTAATTTAAACCACCTTTTCACATTTGTTGTCACACCTTAAGTGAGGCAAAGTAAATAAATTGCTGTTATACGGACTTTGAAACAAGATACAACGTTTCTTCCCGTGGCAGAAATCTTTGAGATTTTTCTCACAACCTCGCTGTGTGGCGGTGAGAATAATCTGGGACCTTGTCTCACCTTATTTATCATAAATCCAGCTGTGACTGTAGATACTGGCAAATTTAGGCAAGCAGACATTTTCTGGTATTATCATTATTATCTGGAGACATTACTCACACTTACGTGAATCAATATGAATCTGCCTTACGAAAATGACATTCTCTTCCCATTTGGAAGAGAGTCTAATTGGCCACTGTTCAAGATGACATGACGTGATCAGAGCAATAATAACGTCCTAGGTTAAAATACATATAAGCATGAATTACCTAACACATTTCAAAATCTAACTGTTTTACATGTAGAAATAATATTTTATATTTTGTATAAAACCAAAAAATCTAATGGCATGATAGATTTTTAATCAATTAATGCAATTAATTAGTTACTTAAAACAAAACAAACACTATGAAACCTTTTATTTCTTCTTTTTTTTATTTTCCTAGCAGCTATTCAAGGCTTTATTTGGCAGCTGCACAAAAGACCAACGTTAGCTTTTAAGCTTGGGTTGGAGGGAGATCCACTCCCTTAGTATCTAAGATCTAAGAAGGAGCTCAGCATGTTTCAGATTTAAAAATCAATAACATGCTGACAACCAACAGAAAGTGGAAGCAGGAAAACAGAGGCTTTTTTATTTCTTCTTTAATTTGTTTAGATGCTTGCAGTGTAATAAAGAAAAAGGGGGAAAAAAAAGTCTTCAGAAAATTCTGCACAAAAATATCTGGCGGCTGTTTCCGCTAAATACTGCAAGTCAAAATACTGGACAAAAAACAATAACCGTCTTGATATGAATTTTCTGTCATGACAGTTTGGAATAAATGCACTTCTTGAGGTAGTCTTACCTCACTTGTTACTTTTACGCGAGTGATATTATTACCAAGTATCAAAATTATCTTGACGAAATGATGTTTTGAACAAAAGAAAATGTAGAAGACAAGGACTCACATCTACGCCGTTTACAGTTTGAAGTGAGACCTCTTGTTCGTACACAACCTTTGTTATTTCAATGTTAATCTCTATCGGCTGAGCCTGTCGTGCCATTTGGAGGTAGTCGCTATACAGTAGATGCTGTCACTGGGAGAACTTTACCTTTAAGCCTCCAACTCACTGTACATTGGACAATGTGAAATAAGGACTGTTTGCCAAGAATAAGTAGGTCTAGGGGGAAATGCAAGTCTGCTTCAACAGCAACATAACCTTTATCCAGTCTGTCTTGTGCTGTACTTCCTATAAAGCACAGCTGTAAATATCTCTACTTTCCAAGTTCCTAGTTTAGTTTCTTCCACTTTCTTTTCCCCCACTTCCTGTACTTTGTAACATTAATCCTTTGTGATGGAGTCACAGAGGCACGAATCTTGTCTCCCGAGTTGTGTGCCATGTGCTGTGACTGAAGGGGATTTTTCCCCTGAAACGGCTCTGGGCTCACACCTGAACCCTGTGTTTAACGTATAAATTTACATCTTTAAACAAGCGCCGATTCAAAGCTACAGCCCTGCACAAATTACACAAAGTGTGGCGTGAATAATGTAGTCCAAAATTTGCGACGAGTATAAATAATAAGCTAGTCTCAGATGATGATTCATGCCCGCGTAATCCCAAACTTTAATACATTTCTAATCAATAGTGCTTCACTGATGCAAGGGAGGAAGAACTTGAGAATTAATGGGGGGAAAAAAAAAAGAAAATAAATATATACTATATAAATATATGTACATATATACGTGTGTGTAAGTACAGGGAGCAGAGCGGTTTGAGATGAGAACCAGCATGGATACGGCAGTGGCCGAGGAGAAGGAGTGGGCTGGATGTGCAGGGAAAATTGGATAGGCAAACAACAGAGAGAGGGGAGAGGCAGGCAAGAGGAGATAGCGAGGCAGAGTGGCAGAGGAATAGGAGAGGTTAGAAAAAAGGACGGGGATGAAGAAGGGTGGGGAAATGGAGATCAGACAGAGAAAGGTGGTGGAGGAAGAGCTGTTCCTCCCAGTCGTGGGCACCATCCTCAAAGCTGCTTTCATCTGCCCTCACATGTTCTGCCTATAGGTGGAGAAAACCCTCTGCAAACCTGCCTTGCAAAGACACAAGCTGATCAACAACAATACAGAAAAAGTTGCTTAATGCAATTTATTGCAAAAGTTCCTCTTTAAAAAAACAAAAACAAAAAACAAAAAAGAAGCCCAATTATTTTCCATCTGAAAATTGAAGGCGTTTTACTTTCAAATCCGTGAAACAGACAGTTTGCTTTCCCGCCATTTTGAATGAGACTGTAGCGTAGACGTAAAACGAATATAATTAAAGCAGAAAGCAGGGTTGGGCGGCCCTCAAATAGCTTAAATATGTTTTACTTTAGCATACAGTCATGGACTGGTTACTAGTGTCGCGGTGTGAGACACTAGTAACACTAGTAGACACTAGTTACTGTAAAGTAATCACAGTTACTCATTCTTGTTTTTTCCAGCTGTTTGAAGCTTGTGTCAGTGCAGTGCAACACGTGTACGTATCAAATTAAAATTACAAACAAGATAAAAATATTTCTGATGACAACATAATTATATCTCAGCTGTTGTGGTTGTGCTAAGACAGTTTCCACAGAGCATATCAACAGCTCTTAAGGTATATTTGGCGTTTCAACTCCTAAAATATGCAGTTATAAGCACTTTTTGGGGTGGTTTGAGGTGGATGGGGTCTCAAGTATTCAGAGTGTCAAGTGTTCGGTGTTTTGTTGCGGTTGCCGTCCCTAAAATATGTGATTGCCTGCGGTTCAAGCACAAAGTCTGAATCTACGCAGTAAAGTATCTGCATAGAGATGTACTCCCTCAGACTCAGAGACTTCCTAAACACTCAAAGCAGGAAGAGGAGAACAGAGTGAAAGTGATGCTGACTAACAGTGCATGGCATGTCCAAGGTTTAGCATAATTATGCCCCAAGGCTATAAACTGTTCCCAAACCATGATCAGCTCAAACAAGGAGACGGCAGAAAAAAAAAGCAGTTGCATCTGTAACAACCCTATAGATGAAGAAATGCTAAGAATAAGGAAGCTCATGATTGTAAGACTTTTGAACTAGGTTTTATTTATGTATTTTCTTAAGCTAATTTTTTATTTTTTATTTTAGTAAGCTTACAAAAAAGGTCAAAATTGTGTGTTCTGTCAAGATGCTTTCACTGTACGGTAACAACACTTTGCATCCTAAAGTCATTTTCTGGGATGAAGAGGAAACAATTACATCCACTAGTTTAACGTAGCAGCTATGGTAATCAGCCAAAAAGAAAAGGAAAAAAAAAAAAAAAAACACATTTAACTTGTCATGTTGTTGCCTGAAGTAATCCTCTAACTCTCCTGCACATAAACTTCTGATGTTTCTCCATCAGAACGCTTTTTTTTTTTTTCTTCAAAAGCAATTGTCTTCTAAAGCGCTTTGATAAAAGCAAATGTTTTTTTATGGCAGAGGAGATTTTAACTGATGTTTGCTCCAGGTGGAGAATATATTCCTGAAAATGAGGGTGTGGGCTGGTGGAACATCTCACAGCTGGACGTGGTGAAGTCGGTGAGTCACATCCATTTGAAACTCGGAGCTGGATTGTAAAGATAGCAACCTCAAAGGCGGCGAGTGGAAAAATAAAATAAAGAAAAAATAACGCGGCGATCTAAGAAACCCGGCTGGTGTGGAGTTTATAGTCGGTAGTTGACTTTGTGATGTGGTGCAGCTTCCTGGACTCAGCAAGCTAATTAACTTTAAACTGTAAACATCTGAAGTGGCAGGAGCAATCTCGAATGTTATTCCAAATGCTTTAATTAAAACCTTTATTTTAATTGAAGCATTTTTCGCAGGAGTTGACGGAACAGTTTAATTCAAGTACGTGTAAAACCAATGACAGCACGCCTTTTACATCAAGTACAACCTCAAGTGTTTTTTGTTTTTTTATCCATGCCATTTATTCCTAAATCAAAGGCTTTGCCGGCATTTGTATTGCGTAATTAAGTATTGCATAATTGATTCAGTAACAAAAATTTGTTACTGAAAATTTAACCTTTAAATTGTTTTATTCAACAGGGCCAAACTTTGACATCAAAGAAAAAAAAGCGTCTCTTTTTTTTTTTTTAAATCAAATCTCTGGTGCCATGATTATTGAAATCCTTAATTATTCATGTAGAAAAAATGACCTGCTTTTTGCTACAAAAAGAAAAAAAAATCTAAAATGTGATTGCATTAATTAGTTGAAATGTGGCAGAAGGAGGGGGACGTCATTTCAAGTCTACAAAGTTAGGCGCAGCGGTTAATCGTGGTTAATCACAATGCTAGAGAGTGATTAATCCAAGTAAATTTTTTTTAATCAATTAAAAAAAAAAATTAATTCAAACCTGGATATAAATTTTCCACCAGATAAAAATGTATCCAAGTTTGCATTTGCAGTATACATCTACTGTCTCACCGCTTATACAGTCACAGGATATATGAGACGCTGTGGCTATTTCTGAACTTAAGAGGAGGTTCTGTCAAATTTCAATCCCAGGCAAATGAGATTAGGTAGAAATTTAAAAAACTTCCAATATTGTTATTAAAAAAAAAAAAAAAAAAAACCCTGCAATGTTACGTTTATTAAAGTACCCCAGTATTAAATACATCACAACTGTGGTTTATTAGAAACAGAGTCATCTTGACGTAAGATCAGATGTCTGACAAAATCTATTTCGAGTTAGGGATGCATTATTCGGAAGACTCCCCCACTGTGTACTTAGAGATATTACTGTCAGCAATCACTTAACAAACACACAAATATCAATACTGCGTCGTTGCTCTCGTGCACACTGCCAGTGCTGGCAGTCCAATGGGTTCAAAATCCACTACAGCAAGAGGAGCAGCGCAGGTGACGCTGTTTGTCTCTGCCAGACTCTGCAAAGAAAGCCTTTCTACAGCAGTGCCTCCTGGGCTCAGAGACCACAGTAATTAAGCAGCAGGGAGACCAGAATTCAAGGCCCCTAACAGTCTTACTTCTTCAGAGTTTCCATTTTGCTGCCGCCAGTATTAAGACAATAATCAGACCGATAAAGAAATGGAGACTTCATTTGGTGAACAAGCAGAAAATCTTCCATCAGAAAACCTACCTTTCACCACTCAAGCAAACTTCCCGGCAGATCGTGAGCTGAAAGACGAGAAAAAACACAAAGCATTAAATGAAGGTCTATGCAGATTAAAAAGCACAAACTAAACACTAACGCCTCTTTTTGGAAAAGGTTCATAATGGATTGAATCTAAAACCCGGACCGACACGATGATTTGTGGCCTTGCACTGATGCACTACTTTTCCAGACTCTTACCGTGCTAAAGGGCAAACACTTATTACCCACTGATTACATTTGGCAGGCTTGTGCGTCTGACACTTAAAGCTTTGTAATTTTCACAGTCTGTCTCAAAAATTCAGTCTTGGCCACAGACGTCCAGCCACCGCTTGGACATTTCCAACAGATTTCATTAAGGAGAAATTAGAAAGTTGGAAATAGGAAGGGCAGCTCCTTGGTTAAGTTCACGCCGAAAGGTTGCCTGAAACAATTAAAGATCAACTGGAAGAATATCATTGCGATTACACGCATGAGGTGTCCGAGTACCAACAGATTCAGAACCAAGTAAGGAAAAAAAGGGAAAAGGGGGAAATCAAACAAAAGTGACAATCATAAGCAGAATATGTCAATGCTATGCAACTTTGCCCTATTTTATTATTTTTTTTCCAGACCGCAACATAAAATTTGAGCTTCCCAGTGGTTGTTATTGATAGAATCGATTCTGGCAGAGAAATATGACTGCAGAGCATGGAGGCTGAGTGGTTGAACGGTTGATGTCATAATGCTGAAGAGGGGATTTATTCCTGGTTTATATGCACGCTATATCAGAGTTACTGAGACTAAACAGCTTTGGTTTGATAGCTACACAGCTGTGCAATGCCTCGGCTTGATGATCAGTTTGAACGGACATAAAGTATATTTTACATCGCGAAAGTATTCCCAACCCTTTGACCTTTTTCACATGTTGTCACATTATGCCACAAATTTCACTGTGATTCAACTGGGAAACAAACAATATATACCAACAAAGAATAGTGCATAATTGTGAAGGGGAAGAAAATTGATTAAAAAAAATCTTTGTATTTTGGGGGGATTTTGTAAAAAAAA
>NW_015114129.1:0-35107 GCF_001443285.1 Poecilia latipinna
CATCTTAGTTTTACGTATTTTACTTTGTATGACAGAGTAAAAAAAAAAAAAAAAAAAAACTTTTATGTCTCGGGAATAAGTTTAGGTGTTCAGACAAAGCAAACAGAAAGAAGTCAAATGAATAATGTGTAAATCTGAAACATTTTTCTCAATGTTTCTTTTTGACATTTTTGACCTTGGGTCAGATTTGACACAACAATGACCTTTGACCCAAACTCCATCACTTGCCTCTATGGCTGACTGATGGAGATTTTTTATTTTTTATTTTTGCAGACAATAACCTTCCAGCAGACAGGCAGGAATTACAGTCGATCACAGAAGCCGTGAAGTTAAACCACAGGATGCTTCACAGATGGGAGCTTCGTCAAGACACAACAATGGGGGCTTCTTGCTAAAATATTGCTGGAAAGTGGAGCCATCCAGACTATAATAATTAAACCACTTGGCACTCCTCCTACCTTAGTTTCATCCACTTTGAAGCTGGACAAGGTACTCATCTGCAGCCCGCCAGACAAAAGCTCTCTTTTGGTTGTCTAACCTATTATTTGGACTTATAAACAGGAGCAAGAGCCGACTGTCATTCTCTGAAAATTGTTGTATATTGTGGTGGAGACACACAGCTATGAAAAGAAGAAAAGGTCTATTTTAGGGAGTCGTAATCATCTGAATCGGCGTAGTTACAGGTCTTGATGCCACCAAAATACCTAAGGTTGAATCTTTGAAGTCAGATAAGTTTGATCAAATGTAAATTTATATTTTTCACTTGCACACTGCACTGTTGTGATTTTAGCAGCAATAGTGAACAGCATTATTCTTTCTGTGCCTCAGATCGATTTTCATTGACCAGTGATTGTGAATTATGGATGTGTCCACTTTTGCAGCTTTTTAATGTCTTTGTTAAAATGCGTAATCTTGACCAAACTACCAAAGACTTATTGTCGGGAATGAGTCACAGATCAGTTCCCAACACTTATCTGAGATTGAAAGTACAGCTTTCCACTGCTGCGAAAAGGTCGATTTGGACATAAGTTGTACTCAAATACTATCAAAGCAAGCAGAGCTCAAGCGACGCCCCGGACGAAATCAAACGATGCCAAAAAAAATCAAAATGATACCAAATTAGATCGTGCAAATCTTAAAAGGTGTTCTCTCACCCCGCCGTTCTCCCCAATGACCATGAACTTTCCTGACTTTGAGAGATTAGCTTATTGTTTTGAGCCTTTATTTTGGATAAATGTCGTGTTCATGATGTCTAAAAATGTTGATGCTGTACAGAAGATTTGGAGATTTGCCCTTGAACTCATGTTCTCATATTTGTGAAATCAAAGTTGTGATGGAACCGTTTAACTGGAGAGGAAAAAGACATTATGCCGTTATGAGAAAATGCAACATTTTTTTTATAATTTATTTGTTATTCGTTTCATATTTGATACTGTCATTCACTCTTTTATTTCATTTGCAAGGTCTGGATCTCTCTGGACACTTAATTGAATAAAAGATATATCCCGATATTGTTGAAAAGGTTGAGTTGAAGGGATTATTGTTAAAGATGTGCTCTCAACATGAACTAAATCAACACTGCGAAGAAACCATGGGATATATTTCAGAAAAAATGTGGTAATGTAATAAAAAGGCTTTACAGAAAAGTGAGTTACTTTAGACTTAACATGTAAGATTATAATTACATAATTTAATAATAATGATAGGCCGCTATCTAAATTGAATTGAAACTCTTGTTTCCTGAAAATGAGTCCCACTCCACTTCTGATCCATCGGTTAAAGACAAATGGGACTCGGTCGTCCATCAAACATTAGAAACACAACAGAGATGATCACTGGCTACAGGAGCTGTCATGGCGACCGCTGGAGGATAATATTAGGACCCGTTGCCGCCACAGTTCCCATGTTCCTGGCAGGCTCCGCTCCGACCAGCAGCTGACGTCCAGGAAAACTCTGCCAACTTGCACTTTCAGATTGTACAATGACCTTTGACCCAAAGCTACTCCCAAACACAAAGAAAGAACACGTTATTACTATTTTACATCATTGAGGATGAATGCTGCTTTGAGTTGTGTTTTCTGTCCAGGGCAGCAGCTAATCTCATTGTTTTTCTCTTGCGTAATAAAACTGTACTGTATGCTAAATAGTTTTGTCATAACTTAGCGCAGGTGACAATCACTTTGTTTTTGATGTGATTTCAAAGTTATCTGGGTTACTAGATTGAAATAAACCACATTCTCAGCACGGATGTAAATCGGCAAGACCAAAAATAATCCAGATGTCTTTGTGCTACACGGCTTTACAAACACAGTAAATCCAGGTCAGGCAGGAATGCAGTGAGGCTTCTAAGGTTAAAGTTGAAGCCTGGGAGGCTGTTTGTTGAAATGGGTCCAGTGTTGGCGCCAGCTGGATTTAAAGTTATTTTGTTTGTTTGTTGTCCAACGGGGAGGAGAGAGACTGTAATCCAGTAAAATGCAAGGAACACAATATAAAAGCAGCACAGAATGCCCCAGCTTAATGAAAAACTAGGCTCTTACACCTCATGTCATTTTCTTTTTATTTAACCAGGATGTCACCGCCGAGATCAAGAATTTCTTCTGGCAAAACAATCAACAACACTACTCAGTGGATGTCTTCCATTTTTTGGGATTACAGCAGAGCGTTGGGATAAATACATGTTTCAGGTGTGTGCTGGTGGTATCTGAAGCGTTACCATTAATCTATAAAAAAAATAAAATGTGTATATTCACTCGCCTTTTCCAGCAAAAAAAAAAAAAAAAAAAAAAAAAAATTAAAATCACGCGCTAGTGTTGTTCTGATTAGCACACGCAGTTCATCTCACTCATGTTTGTCAGACAAGATGTTGATATTTACCCGCCGAGGTTTTTAGTCTCATTTCTACATAATTTATTAGCTTACCTTTACACACACGTTTCAAACATAACGTGACCTTGAGCAGGTTCTGCACCGCATGTTGCCACGGCAACCTTAAAACATCGGAATAAACATCTATTCATTTAACCTTCTTCAAACATTTGCTTTAGCAGAGAGCAATACGCCCACCCATCAACTCCTGTGAGGACACTTCCAATAGAGAAGCAAAAAAGAAAGAAAACCTAACAAGGTGATATATTTCACATTTTATTTAGTTCCGCTCATCCAGCTTTAACCTCTCTAGTATCAGACAGGAGCTCATTCCATTTAGTACCATTGAGAGTCGTACAGTACGGCCTGCGAATGAGTCACTTGCTGTATACATCCACACAGATTTATCACGATGGCATTACACACATGGCAAATATTTTCTATGCAACATTCTCATAGATGTAAGGTTTTCGTGTGCCGAGGTCGTTCAGTTGTCGTTTTTAGCCTGGAGGGAACAGATAAATAGACACAACAGATCGGATGGGCTTCTGAAAAATAAGAAGCGAACCAAGAATCAGTCTCTTTGGTCATTTTTACCTCATTTATTCGGTTCCGAAAGAGGAAGCAGCTTCACGCTGATCTTTCTGAGATTTAGCTTACAATGAAAACACGCAGTGATCTTCTAACTTGGACTCGCTTTGCAGCGAACATGACTCCGTTCTTGAAACTGCATCCAACGACTGGTCTCCAGACCACGGCATGGCCGGATATCGGTCATCTTTGTGAATTGTATGCAAGTGCAAATTACCTATAAATTTCTGCAGTTGTGTAGTAACAGGAACGAAATACATTAAAAAAAAAAAAAAGCTTGATAAACTTTTTCAGCCAGTTTACAGAACTGAAGCTTTCAAAGATCTAAAATGAGTCTCATCTTTTGCACCATGTTGCCTGGATAACCGTCACTGGTTAGATTTTAAATAAGTTTGTAATTTTGATTTCTTGAGGCATTAACGTACAAAGTTTACACTACAGATCTCTTAAAAAAAAGACATTATGTCTGCATCAACATCTTAAATTATAACTGTTAAATTTGTAGTATAAAATGAATTAAAAAAAATCTGTCATTTTTTATAAAATGTATTAATAAGTTTGATTGTAATCGGAAACATATTAGCCATCTGGAAATTTGAAGGAAAACAACAAACTGACTTGTTTGTGATTTACCAGACTAAATAACTGCATTATTTTTTTTACTTGGTTCCATTATCTAAACAGTTCACATTGACCCATTTAACTTCTTGTTTTATGGTCATTTGGAAATCATCCGGTAAGAAGCCATGGTGTCTGAAACAGGGTGGACAACGCATAAAAACACAAATAATCTCACAAAAAAGGATCTAAATTAAAGAAAAAAAAATAAAATGAGGAGCATAATTATCATCGCCAGCTTATCATTAGCTTCCCTCCAAGTCACATTTCTTTGAATAAGTCCAGTATACAAAATCCATGTGATGTTGGCACTGTTACTTTTGGTTGACTGCTGGTTATTTTTAGTTTTTGGGGTTTTTTTTCCTCGGCGAAATGAAACCATCTGCAACCTACAGAGTTCAGCTCAGCACCGTCCGCTCCGTCCATTCGGATCGTCCTTACATTCAACAGTCTCTCTCTAGAAACCACAGCAGATCCAGTTTCGTGTCAGTTCCACAAAAAAAAAAAAAGAAAAAAAAATCCTCCATCACTCGCCCTTCCTACTGGACGCACACGTACTTCTTCCACCACGACTTGGACAGCATCTTCATTTTATCGGCGGTGCTGCGGACCTTCCTCTCCCGGCGCGCCCTCCTGTCGGAGTGCCGCAGCCCCACAGAGATCGCCGCGTCGAACACCTCCTTCAGGTTCTTCTGAGTCAGCGCCGAGCACTCCACGTACGTGACGGCGCCCATTTTTTCTGCGAGCGCTCTGGCGTCCTCTTCCGCCACGGGCCTCTCTCTCCGCCTCGCCAGCTCGATCAGCACCTTGACGTCCTGCCGCAGGTCGCACTGCGTGCCTACCAGGAGGATCGGGGTGAGGGGGCAGCGGCGGCGGATTTCGGGGACCCACTTCTCCCACACGTTCTGGAATGAAGCGGGGCTGACCACGCTGAAGCAGAGCAGCAGGGCGTCGGTGCGACTGTAGCAGAAGTGGCGGAGTTTGTCAAACTCATCCTGTCGGACACAAGAGAAAGAGGAAATGAGGAATGTTTGGGGGCGTGACGAGATCTCAACGTGAAATAAAAATATTTCTCGTCAGAGCAAGAAGTCCACATGTGCGATAAACATGCATTTTAGTCTGGTGAAATGAATCTAAGCTTTTGTATGCTCTTATTTTGAAGAAAGAAAGGAAGTAGTTCTTGCTAGCATAACTAGCTAATCGTAAACCGCTAAGGAAGCTAACGTTAGCATTTGCTTTAGTAATTTTCGAAAGAATATGTACTGTTTTGGAACTTTTTTTTTTTTTTTAAACTGAGATTTATTAAAAACAGAAACTCATGAAACATTCTCTCCATTTGTACAAATAAAAACCACGGCGTTAGATTGAGAAAACTAATTTACGGACCAGTCAGACATAGACTGACTAAACCGATGACATATTCATAACACCTTAATTTGTGAAACTAAAAAGATTCACCACTTTTATATTATTTGTCCGACAGCATTTTGGGTTCTTACTGTGACAAAGTGAAGGAAAAGGCACATAACATTTGCAAACGGTGTTAAAGAGCGGTCACCACAGGCTAACCAGGAACCGCTACCGGGGCTAAAGCTAGCATTTGCTGTGCAGCTGCCAATTGTGGTCGGACTAAAAGTCTATTTCCGTTTTTAAACGCGCTTATGGTTAAAATGTAACTAATTCCACAGTGACGCTGCATCAAACCCTCTCATCTGCAAACACACAGAATTTCAGGGTTTTTTTGTTACTATAAGTGCTAATTTTCTTTAAAGATTTTATATAAAAAATATATTTGAAAGGGTTAGTTAAAAGTTTACAGAGAGAATTAAAATACCTATGACTGAAGTTTTTTGTCGCCCCTATTCTGACCACACACAGTACAGAAAAGAAGGAATTGTGCCAATGGCTGTGCTATAACAGACTGTCTGAACAGTGTTTATAATGTGGTAATTTACAGTACAGACAAGTCGTACCCATTCATTTAACACATCTGCAGTAAATCTCTTACATTAACACATTGGAGCCACTCCGCTTTGACAGACACGGCCCTCCCACAGCCTTGAGCTGGCAGATTAAAGTTGGCAGAAACCTGAAGCAAAACCGCTTCCTCCTTCGGGGTTTAACCCTCGCCTTCCCTGGACTAACGCTCGGACCTCTAAAGTCTAAAAACGCACTCTCTCCGATCTGAAAATCTCAGCATTTCAAAGCTGAACAGAGTGAAGCAGCAAACAAGCAAGACGTGGTAAAGATGTGGGTCAATCTGCACAAACATCTACGTCACAGAGTGTGGAGCAGCTATGATCATCACCCTGGCTCTCCCTTTCATCTCTGTTCTTTCTGGCACATTCTCCCCTATTGCATCAGTTCAGCAACTGTCGGGACGATTTTAATCTAGCAGTGTTTGCCCAAGCTTGTCCGCATTGGTGTGAAGTGGTAACACGGAGTACAGCTTGCACCGAGCCGTGAGGTTTTACACATATTTGGGGTTTGTCGAAAGGCGCTGTTCCAAAAGTCAAAACCCTTTATGATGCGGGATAGAACCGAGGGCGCCTTTGTGGCTTTTTTTTTTTGAATGTCAAACATGCTGCTTCCACAGCAGGGTGCTGCACTACTGAGCTGGATTATAAAGTAACCCCCTAGCATCCGCCATGAGAATAATACTGGATTAACACATAAATAATGAATACATTTACCTGGCAAATCGTTTCCCTATTGTGTCCGTTAGAGAAACGGACAACTGCAATAAATACATGACAAACACTGCTCTTGTTTACAGAAAATGGCGAAAGTTAAATTTGAGTGTTGGTAGAAATCCACCAAGATGACATCTTTGCTACACGTGAATATGATTTAAAACGGCAAATCCTGACACGTGAAAGCTGGAAAAGGCAAAAACTCTCTCAGATTGAGCTTAATCCATTAAGACTAAATGCAGCGTGCACTGTCAGACCAGATGCTCTGTTTACATGCCAAAGCTTTGACCCGTTTGATCAGTTTCAGATCACTTGTATGTAGAGTCAAAATATCACAAAGATTTGAGGTGAAGCTTTGAAATTTGGAGATTAAAAATGTATTCCAATATTCACACCTAGTTTACGAGATTAAAACAAAGTGGGATGAAAATTTCACAGTACTCTTTTGGAGACTAAAAATTCTCCATTTGTGGTTCAATGTAGGTTTCACATTAGACATTAAAGAATCTCTAAAACCCATGTTTGACCAAGGCTCAGAAATCTAGGAAATTTGTATAAAATTTATTTTTTTTAAAAAACTTGTACAATGTGCAGCTAATTAAAGGGAGAAATATGTCAACATTGTTCCTCAACAGAAATGTTAAATATAGTTAGGGGAAAATATAGTTTAGCGTAATCTTGACTTAAACAACCATATTTGAAGAACTTCTCAGTATATCTATGCTATTCCCCAGTCACATGCAAACAGTGAACAGCTTATTGATAGCAAGGCCACGCCCTCCTACATATACTGTGCACTCCTGCATCCCATGTTTAGGTCAGTTCTGGAATCACTGAAACCACGTATTATGAGCCCAAACAAAGGACTAATTATTATTTTTTGTAAATGAAAAAAAAAAAAAAGCTTAAATTTCCAGCCAATACCCATTAAGGCCAATCATTCCCATTGAACCTTTCTTGCTTGGAATATTTCTAAAACGGCGCGTTTTTACTCGAGTATCTTTGGGAAACGGGTGTTTTCCTCAAATTCTGATATCGTGAACTTTCATTTGAAGTTCACTACTTTTGATTTTGAACGAGATGTAATGAAATGCAGTCTAGAAGATTTCTTATAGAACTGAAATAGCGAGGTGTGTAACGCATACAAACTTCTGCCATTCGATGGTGACAGTTAGCCAGTCGCTGTATTCTGATATTACGCACTAACCATTATAATTTTGTCTCTTACCCTGTCGATGTTTCACTTCTTTTCCCAAGTCGCACAGTTTCGTGGACGTGGAGCACTTTTTTCAGTGCTAACGTAAGAAAGTGTCGTCAGCCTGAATGATGAAAAGTCAGCTAACTGGGTCAATGAAACAACTCAAACAAGAAGTGCTTCCTCTCATACTTCAAAATAAGAGCTGCTTACTTCACGACATGGTGTCAAGTGCCTTAACTAAAGTTAATATTAATAGCTTAAGTGGTTGGAGCAACTAAGCGATGATTTGCAAAACAAACTGTAGTGTTTCAGATGATAAGAACGTTCTTTTGTTTTAATCAAGGGAGACAAAGATACATCAAATGGAAACAGCTAACCAATATGTTATTCATTGGTAGCACTTAAACGCTTGTGGGGTTATGCCTTATGAAAGATGATGCCATATGCACCTGTGGGTGAACAGTTCTCACCTGTCCTGCAGTGTCACACAGCTGTAGTCTCACTGGGCTCCCGTCCACCTGAACCACAGCTGTAGACAGAAAGACACAAACGTCAAAATGTAAAGCTAAAGACGCACAATGCATACAGAATTACAACCTTAAATGCAGTAAGGGTTTGTTCTAGGGTCAATAATATTGAGTTCAAATTTCTTGACAGTATCTGGTGATATTTATTGGAAGATTGATGAAAGCAGCTGTATTTATAATGTAATCAGCCTTTCTGGCAATATATCTGGTAACCCGTACAGTTAGAGGTCTGTAATGCAAACATACACATGATTATTGCACTTGGGAAGAAGAACTGTAATCCTAAACAGTACAGCACATGCATGTGATCATATTTTCAAATAGATTTATATGGGGATAGTCCAACGGAAGCCAAAAGTAGGGAAAATTATTTGCACAACAGAGCGAACAACCCCAGTGAGCCTTGTTCTTTGCAGTAGCCTCTCTACGGTACACTAACTTAGGGTGAGTACAAAAAACAACAAAGTAGATTTTGCTTATCCAGTAACTCTCTCTTTAAATAGGCCTAATTTTCAGATTTGGGGAAAAAAAAAAAAAAAAAAAAGAAGTGGGTGAGTCACCTCACAGCCAGTTTCATTACAGGATCTTTTTGTTCTTTTCAGCCGACTGAACACAAAGCAAAGCAGCGGGCACATGGAAACGTTTCCAGCACGCCTGCAGTATGTGTGGTCGGTCATGCCACTTGATCAAAACAAAAAAAAAAAGGTTTTGCTGAAACATTTAATGCACCGGGGCAGCTATCCAGCTATCGCAGCTTTCACAGAAGTGAAGAGAAAACAGTTGGCAGACATGAAAGAAGGAAAACGAGGGAGGGAGTCCCACTGGGTAATCATTTCCTAATATCCAACACATGATACTCTTGATTTTCTGGAGAAAAAAAAAAAAACTCCCCCTCGTCAGCCTCTTGCGCTGCGTCTCTCCCACCTGTGGCGTTGCGTAACTGCTCAGAAAGTCAGTTTTCCAAGGCGGCGTGCGTGCGTGTGTGCTGATTCTGGGCGCTGGGGAAGTGACATCACTGCTAAGGGCCCCCCGACAACACAATCGCTCTCTTGTCAGTTAAAAGGCGAAAGACAATCTCTGCCTCAGAGCCTTTGCAACAGATGTGCCCATTCCAGTGTAGAGAAGAGGGCTCCCGGGTCAAGGCCGCCAACAATAGGCAGAGTTGTGCAATTCAAAACCCCTGAACCAGAGACACTTTCTGTTCTCTGAGGCGGGCTTGAGCCAGCACTTGTCTAAGGGCGGTGTGTGTTCTCACTCAGTGATTTTTATGGGCTTGGTTAGAGCCAAGTTGTTAATTTATCTCCTTGCTCCGAGAATAAACTGGGTTTGGAGGGAGGAAGAAGAAGAAGAAGAAAAAAAGTACTCGGAATAGCTGTTTTGCAGAAACTTCATTATTTTTGGTAAAAAAAAAAAAAAAAAGTGGATGAACTTTTTACATTGTCTCATTAAATTTATATACATAAATTTCAGTGTATATAACTTAAGTACTACTTTAATGCATCTGCAGCAGCAAATATTTTTGGGGTACGCATCAACCAGATTTGCACATCAAGACTGAATCAATTCCCACAGCCTCTTTTGCATGTAGGTAAAGCTCAGTCAGGATGAATTAAGAACTTTTGGGAAGATTTTTTTTTTTTTTTTACAAGTGAATTTAAGTGTGGACTTTGACTAGGCTGTATGTTTAGGATCATCATTACCCAGCTGGAAAATTAACCTCTCCATGTAGGCCTCCTTCCACAACTGCCCTACATCTCATCGACACAGACTGTCTGTCCCAGCACTGGAAAAGCATCTCCACAGCATGGTGCTGCCACCACCATGTTCCACTGCAGAGACGGTGTGTTCTCTGCAATTTGCAGTAACAATAATAATAATAATAATAATAATAATAATAATCTTTTCCAGGTCCCACACCTTGATGATGTGATTGTCAGAAAGCAAAAGGATGAGAAGAAAAAAAAGGTTGGTTTCCATGACAACACTGATTTCAGGTTTAGGACAAATGTTTCCAAGCACAAACAATGCCTGCAGGGGCTAGTTCAGTCAGCCTGGAAAATGGAGGCGTGCCAAATGGAAACCTGGCCACATCAGGGAGGATGCCTCTTGAGTTTTTTTTTTTTTTTTTTTACCTCCAATGGAGGACAGATAACAGGAACAGCAAAGACATCCATCATGCCAAGGAAGAATATGAGGAAACAGGAGAATTTTGGGTGGGGTTGGAAGAGAATCTGTGCACTCAAACAAGAAGAGCCAATGAAGCTGACTTTACTTTAAAGGTGTAAAATTAAATATTTTAAAGTGTTTCGTCAGTTCGGTTCTACGTCAACCGTATATTGCTGTTTCAGTCGAGCCAGGACAAAAATAAGAACATGAAGCTTTCTCTTACCCGAAAAGTTATCAAAAGCAGTCGGGACGTATTTGGTCGGGTATCCATTGGTCGTGTAGCTGACCACCAGGCTGGTCTTCCCTACCGCTCCGTCCCCGAGGAGGACGCACTTCAGCAGCCGCTCCTGCCCCGGCCCCTGTCCCGGCCGGGCGGGTTGGGGTTTGTGCGGCGGCACCGGAGGGGCCATAGTCCGTCCGTAATCCATTGCGTCTGCAGGTGACATTCAATGTCCCGGCGATTCACCGCGATCTCATCCACAGCTCGAGACAAACCCCCCACAGCATGGGAGCCAGTTTCTGTCCGCGCAACAACAGAGCCGGGAGTCGCTTCTGATCGGGACTCAGGGCGTCAACAAAAGCTCTGCAGCCTTCCAGCGCGCTGTCAGATGAGCCACTGAGACGGCAGGACGCCGAACCATCACCGCAACAATCTCACGCTCCGCAGCTCTCAGCAGCAGGGCGGGTCGCGTGCTCTTTATGTGGCGCGTAATTTGACTAATCCCACCCATCAGGGCCGGGCCCAGCGCGGTGGGGGCCCCAAGCACAAGTTCATTTGGGAGCCCACCTGCAGTTAGCACTTTTAACCACAAGCCACCCGTTTTTGCTTTTGTTCTTTTTTTTACTTTTGCACAACTTGTCTTGGAGTTCCTCTAACACGTGTCTACATCACTGTTTGAGAGTAATATTTGCTTTATTTATATAATTAATAAAGGAACAGTTTCCAGAAGCTATTTTATGCCCACAGAGTCTTATTATTATATCTCATAACTCACTAAAAATTTAGGCTTTGAGCCCCCCTGTCATCTTGGTGGCTCTAAGTAGCAGTTTAGTTTGCTTATACCACAGGCAGGCTCTGCTACCTACCTTACCTTTGTATGTTTTTTTGTTTTCACTTTAAAAGTTTGCCTAACTTATCTGGGTAGTTTGTCTCAAGTGGTTAAACTACAAGCCAGCGACACAGCTGATGTGAGGTCACCGTTTTTATCTGGAGCGGACATGTCCAGACTAGTCTTCGGCGACACGCTACAAACCACCTGGATGTTAATTTTCAACGTGCCATATGAACTGACACCTTATCCTGACTCAGACTCCCGGACCTATTTTAAAGCATCTCAGACTGTATAAAAAGAAATGCCTATCGACTAACCCATAGACCGATCTAAACGGACCGGCCCTCTGATTGGGCCTTTTCTGTCATGTCGCTCAGGTGATCATGTTTCACCTCATCAGGCAGAGAGGTTGAGTTTAGAAGTAAAACGTTTGGACCTTTGCTGCCACCTGGCGGATACAATATGTGCATAGCCCTTTTAGCAGTTTTCAAATTCACATTTTATATTTTCGGGTGGCCGATTTGCCTACTTATGGTTAAGTCTTTATTCATACCGAGTGCAAATGTAACCTTTTGTTCAGTTTTTAAAAAAGGTTTACAGCTCTTCTGTCGGATTATTTGCCACAAAACTGCAGTGTTTTGGTGGCAAATAACCATAAAGACCCCTGCTGGTCTTTTAGTTCACCATTCAGATTAAAAGTTATAGGACTCTGAATCAAACATTGCATCCTCCCATTCATCGCTCCAAAAATGCATGTGAGACTATAGAGACAGAGGAGCGTTGTGTGAACCTGTTTAAGTAAATCACTTGTAGCATAATTGGGACTTCTCACTGTTAAATAAACGAAAACGAAGCCGGTTTTAAAACTGACCGGTCTCAATTTGTAATCCGAGAAGTTCAACTAGAACCGGAGAAGCACAAGATTGATTGGTCAACACATATGAAGAGGAGGATAATGTGAGGATGAGCAATATATGATAGGGCTCAGTGTTTACAATGATGCTTGCACATCAAATTATCTGTATTTATGGGATTCTTCTAACATGTACAAAATGCAGCATGCACAGTCGGATATGTGGTTCTGCTCTGGGTGGTCTTTGCCACTGGTCCTTTTATCCTCAGGAATTCTGTATCTGCACATAAAAAAAGCTGGGAGGTCCAAGAAAAGTGCCACGCCAGCAAATTTAATCTACTTTAATCTGTCACTGTTATGAGAGATTGTTGTATTTCGGCTAAAACGGGTCTGACTGAAGTGCAGGTTTGTTCAATTTCGTGACACATCTAACGGTCTCTGAGGATTTCCCCTTATGCAACATCTGAAAAAGTCAGACAAAAGAGAGAGTTTCACGTGTTTATTCTTCAAAGGATAAAAGTCTGGTGATCCAGAATACAAAATAATTGGTGTACAACTACAATGCATATCATCATTGGTTTTTTTAAAAGGACTAAATGTCACTTCAGGTTCGGACTTGCAACCCTGTATCCAGAGGGGTCGAGACGGTGGGTGAAACGCAAATAACGGAGCACAAAATGAAGACAGTGTTTTAATTGTAGGAATAGTTCGAGTGACTTGAACTAGGACGTATTAGAGAAATGCTCATTTTAATCCCAGAAACACAAACATGTTTATGGGCATAATTGCAGGAAAACCATTGTCAGTAAACTTGGCTTGTACTAATTTTATGCGCATGAGCTGATATTAATTCATCCAGAGAAAAATGTTAGGAAAGACGCTAAGGCAAAGTGGAAAACCAATTCTTGATTATTCTCCATGTTTAATGCTAACATCTAAAAAGCGAAAGGGGCATATAGTGGGGGGATACGGTCGAGGCTGAATTTTATCACACTATCACTACACTTTTTTTTATGTAATTTGTTGAGATTTTATGTGACAGACCAAAGCAAAGCAGTCTATAATTTGTGAAAGAAAACAAACAGCATCATAAAGACCAAGGAGCAAAGCAGGCGGGTCAGGGACGAAGGTGAGGAGGAGCTTTAATCAGGTTTAGCTTACAAGATAAGCTTATGATGCACTATTTAGTTCAGCGACTAAATAAAATGTAAAGAGAATGGCATGACTGCAAAGCCACCAAAACATGGCGGTTCACTTTTCACTGACAGGTCAGACAAGGAGAAAATTAACCAGAAGCAGCCATGATAACTTTGGACCTCAGCTCTGGTGGGAAAATCTGTTAAGGGAAACGTCATCCTTGCTACCCTCACCCTTAAGGCGGAAACTACTGAGAGTTGATAACAGCGATGAATTCAGAAGAATCTCAGTAAAAGTCATGTTAGACTGCAAAGCACTGTGCTGCTGGGACAGATGTTCACCTTCTGACTCCAAACATGCAGCCAGAGCCACAATACAATGGTTCAGATCAAAAAGTAGCCCAGAAAACGTTCAAACATAAATCCAGTGGAGAATCTGTAGCAAACAGATTCTCTATCCAATCAAACTGAGCTTGAGCTGTTCTGTGTTGGTCTATTGCATAAAATCCCAATCAAACATCGAAGTTTCTGATTGCAACATGGCAAAAATGTGAATAGGTCCAGTGGATATATGTGATTTTGCAAGGCACCAAACATCCAGACGCCATTGCAGAGTAACACATTGAGCACGTTTTGGAATAATGCCGTAATAATCCTCACTCGTACTGGAGTTTACATCTGCTAACACGTCTTTGCTTCTCTTTCGGATGCATGAGCTGAGTAACAGTAAGGCAGGGGTGGCCAAGTCCAGTCCTCGAGAGCCACCATCCTGCAAGTTTTAGAAGTATCCTTACTCCAACAGACCGGGATCAGCTCTACAGAGGCCTGATAACGAGCCAGTCATTTGATTCAGGTGTGTTGAAGCAGGGATGCATCTGAAACTTGCAGGATGGTGGCTCTCGAGGACTGGACTTGGCCACCCCTGCAGTAAGGCATAGGAGTAACGTTACGCTTTGAAGAATTAGCTTGAAAGAAAGTTTGGGTTTATATAGCTGAGCATCCTGAATGCTTTTGAGATTCCTGAAACTGATTTTGTTACAATTTCGTTTAAGATCCGGCGTACAGACGTGTATATAATAAGGTAATTGCACAAAAACAGCATTCTGTGTGAGGTGACGGTCAGAGACGCGGTCGCCGTAAGTACTGTGATGATGTCATGCACCTGCGGTCAGAAAGGCACCTGCTGCATCTCGCTTGCTCAGTTTTTCAGAGTTCATCAACAGCTGGAGAAGAGCACAATAAGAGCACTGGGAGGACTGTTTAAAATCTTCAACCTTTCACTAAACGGACACACGGCAACTAAAACATACGAGCACATTGCTTCCACCTCAGGTGCATCGCATTAGGCAAAAATTATTGCAAATCTCATCTATCACTCTGCTTTCTCGCTGCACCTACAAAGGGCAAAGCAAAAGCCGAAGTCACAGACACATAAAGGAAAGTGAATGACAGCCGGGGTGACAACAAAAAAGAACATTTTAGAAAAAAAATAAAGAAGAAATTTGTTTTAATTGGGGCCGACAGATTCAGTAATCAGTAAATTTGTCAGAGCAGACGCACACATTCAAAACAATACACTGGCATTCATGCAGATACACAGTTGTGAGGATGAAAATGTATCTGAACGAAGAAGAAGTAGATGTGGTCATTTTATGCTGCCATGATGATCCCTGTTTTTGTCCTCTCATATACGTTAAATCACCTGACTGACCGAGTCGGGGTGAGAAATTCCCACTCGCCTTCTTTAGCACATTAGTACAACAGCTCTAACTGAGATGCTCATCGAATCTCCTTTGTAACGCTAAAATTATGTTTCCAAAAATGATGTTACCAGATTGTTTTCACCTAGAATCCATTAGCTCTCACTTCGCCTTAAGAGCATCTGAGAGCCGTCCTCTAACCTCTAGAAACTAGACACAGTCTTAGTACACAGAACTTCGTTGCTCTTTTCTTCAGGTTTCCAGTGTCTGTAGCGCCATCCGCTGGAGGTCTAAGGGACAGACTGCTGAGTAAGACATTGAGTGGCAATCTGCAACTCTGGTAGCTTCTCCTAAAGTTGTTGTCCATCAGATTTTACTGGGTTTTAGGCTTGGCACCACCAGGAGTCGTATCAGGAGGAGGGCCGCCGCCTTGGGCGAGTCTTCGCAGACTGAGAGGGAGAGAGAGAGGGGAGGGGTTAGTGCTCCTGGAATTACAGCCTGCTAAAAAAAAAACACAATAATGCAACTTTAGCTCTTGTGTAAGTATGGACAATATCACCGAGTCTCCTTAATGGTTTATTTATGAACATTCAATGAAATATAGCAAAACATCAAACGTTCAACTAGTGTCGTGGGAAATCCTTCCCCCTCTCCCCAATTTGAAAAGCAAGTGTATATTTAAGCTTCACTGTGAACAACATCCATATGAAAACAGTTGTGTGGCTGTGCTAGTAGCCACTGAGGGTCAATAGATGGCGCCATACTCACAAGTCCTTCACGCTGTCAATTTGGACCTGAATTTTTCCAATAAAGCCATCCACTTGCTCCTGTAACATCACAGTTTGTACAAAAAAATACGAATCTGTTGTGTTGAAACTAATATTTACGTTGTTGTATAAAAAAATGTGTTACCTGCCGTTTTTCATAGAAAAGGGGCAAAGAAAAGAGAGCAATCACACCTGGGAGGAAAGGAAGAAAGAGTTCGTGTGTGAGCCGAAGGGTTTATTGATACGTTTTACGTCTCCAGTGAGGATTTCAGTTTCTTACTGATGATGAGGATGGTAAGGCCGTTGCAAAGGCCTCCCAGATATGTGACAAGGTACATCAGAAACAGGAACTAGAGATTTAAGAAAGATAAAACAGAATTAAAAAGGTAAATAAACAAAGACATTTTATTCAACTTCCATCAAAGACGTGCAAATAGGTTTAGCTAACATTCTTGACTTCCAGTTTTAGAACGTCATCCATCTTTCTGCCGTCTAGCCTGTCTCAGTATCTTCCATAATGTTCACAGTATCTAATGGCCGACAGTTTCTCGGTCTTGCTTACAGGATCCAGTTCGTCGGATATGGGACACCCCCGTCTCACATGGAAAAAGACTCGGTCTTATCCCGGGGGTCTCTGTGTGCTGACTGGTGTGTGTCATTTAGCATACCAGCAGGGTCACAGTTGGCCAGGAGGTTCAGGGATTAAGGGGCTCAACCAGCTCCCAGGGATTGTCATTTGCTATAAATATTTCTATTCTGTCCAAATTTAATGACTAAAATAAGAAAGTGAGGTGTTCGCTTTCTACCACAGT
Organism: Poecilia latipinna; assembly: GCF_001443285.1. NCBI lineage: Eukaryota > Metazoa > Chordata > Actinopteri > Cyprinodontiformes > Poeciliidae > Poecilia > Poecilia latipinna. Next base: position 16,979 of record NW_015114129.1, read on the forward strand.
TAAGGTGAATGTAAGGGGGACAATTTTTGTCACATTTTAGAGTCAGCACGCTTAAAATTTCTGTTTGAAAACGCATGGACGATAAAACATCTCAACAAGCATGTACAGCTGAAAACACTTTTTTGACAGAAACTGAAAAAAGTAGTTAAAAGATTACATTAAATAAAAGTTTGAAATACTTCATCCTTTGTGAAATAAATCTATATAATAAATATCTTTTGTTTATTGAAATGTGGCAAAAAATATATATAATTCTTCTACAATATTAATTTTTTTTAAGCTGTATGTGTGAATAAAAAAAAAACACTATTCTCACGCAAAAACCCCACATTTTAATGCCGTGCTTTTTGTGAAATGGCGGTGTCTTTGTAAGTGTAAACATGAACAGGTTACATGGAGAATGTTATCAGATTTTAGTTTTACAGTCACCACTCAGCTCGCTGCAACAGAATAAAGTATTTGCCTTCTAAAGTTGTCAGCAAAAATAAGAATGATGACGTTGTGCATAGTTTTGTCAAAAATGGTGATCTATAACGATGGCACGCACTTTTAAATCCCTGAGTAGGGTGCCGGTAAGTGAGGTTTCCAACTTGTCACTCTCAGACAACACTGCTCCTCTCTTATTAAATCGTTGCATTACAAACTCAGCCTTGAGGTGGACACTACGTTATTCCTGCTCCAGCGTTGTGTATGGTTTAATGGTAGTTAGCTGGTCCTGAAGTGAAGTTGTCAATCAAGTTTGGCTACAAGTTCAGCTACCTCGCAGTCCTATCGTCCTGACAGGAATGTGATAGGCAGTGAGATACGAGGTAGTAACTAGGAAGGAAGTTACGCCAACATGCTTCCCTTGCTGAAACAAATGGATTCAGCAAACAAGAGACCTGTACAGAACAATACCAATCAGAAACTAAATACTAAAAACAGGGGATGGGGACACATGAGTCACAACTAGGCTTTATGAATAACATCAGAATCAAAACAAGTTCATAATTTACACCTTTTATTAGTTGTTACGGTAAATTAACTCTAGTCATTCAAAATTATTCTAAAAATAATAATCAAAGCTTATCATCTTAAAGTAGCTGTAAATAAGAGGCAGTCAGATTATGAGACCATACTTTACTAGTAAATATATGACGCTGGGACAAAAATAATGACTCAGCACTGGCAGTGCAGACAACGTGCTTCTAATACTGTTTAATTTGATTGTGTTGGATCGTTTTCTGAAATGATTATATCATAAAAAGTGACAGCTGCTGTCTTTGTTTTGAGTTTGCGTAACAATGCTGTGACCAGGGAACCACGGAGCTGTGATGATGGACTACGACTGATAATAAGAGCCAAATGACAGAGCATGAAGCCATGCAGATGTTAGGGTTAATGAGTCCTGGAGGTTCCAAGCAAAGCAAAACAACACGGTTCATTAAAATCGCTCCTCGTACTAAAAGACTAAACAGACATGCACAAACAACGGCAGATAAACAAAACCACGTAGACGAATAGAGTGAACGTAATTAAATCGGCATGCTTAGCTTACCTTGAGGGATTCAAAAAGATTTTCTACAAAAAACAGCCTCCTCAGGGCATCAACAGCAGACAGAGCCAGAACAATGGCTTTCTGCATGTAGATGTCAGCCTGCTCTCCACTTAAACTGATGTCCAGATCCAAGTATGACCTGGCAGAAACATACACTCATTAAGCCAATAAATCAACTCAAATATAATTAAAATACTGATATGTTGAGCTAATTGTTAAGGAGGCAGTATAGGTCTAAAGAGTCCTCAGTCAACTCAATATTATTGTAAAAATAATTCATTAACAAAGCTCAGTTGTAGTAACATAGACAGCAAAATATTTACCATGCAGTATCCTGCCTGTTTTAGATGCAATAATAATAAAAAAAAATCATTAATAAGTTTCTGCACATCGTTTTACACACAGCGACACATTTAAAACAAGCAGGTGTCCAACTCCAGGGAATCTGTGTTTCCTTTGTGCCTACATATTTGATCCAGTGGAGGACTCGGGGAAATAATCTGAGTATTAAAACTGCACAAACGTTTCTTTGATGCCTTGATCCAAGGAAACCCGTCTTACTTGAAAGGATGTTCTCCGTCCCCCCAGCTGAGGATGTGGAGAAAGTGGTAGTAGATGCGCACAGAGATGGTGAAGCACATGACAGCCAGGGAGACGGTGGAGACCACAGAGATGATGCTGAGCTGGAACAGGGACAGTAAGCCCACCACCAAGGCAGTGAGCACCATGCCACTTCTCTCTGTGTCCTTCCAGTAGATGAGGTCCAGTACTGATAGACAGGTCAAACAAATGATAGTTGACAGACAAAAGTGGTTCAGGACTCTAAATGTGACCAAACATTTTAGTGAAATTACATTTTGAAATTATGTATGAGGTCGGAACACAGGTACTCGATTAATTGCCAAACCTAAGAACCTCTAATATCCAACGTTGTCTATAACGTTGACTAAATATTATCTAGTCTTTCATTTCTCTGTTTTAAAATGGGTGTACTTTTAGACAGATGAGCAGGAAAAGAAATATTACTGAGAAGAAAGAATAAGGAGGGAAAAACATTTAGAAAAAAAAAAGGTATTTTCGTCATCAAGCCTGAGAAAGCACCCAGCAGCTCCAGGCTCAAGCCTTGGCTGAATTTAGTCTTCAGAGAAACAAAAGAAAAAAAAAAAAAAAAAAAAAGCCAGCAGTTGAAGGGAATTTAAATTCCCAGCACCTGTTGTCACATGTCAGGCCGATAATCTGCACCCTGATGGTTTCATTGTCTGCCAGGAACAGTTGGATCAGACATCTCTAATACATACAGTTTTAACTTTAACGTTTTGGTCTCTGTTTACTTCATATTAAACCAATTTCGCCTTGTTTTAGTCTTGGAGGCTAAATATAACAAAGTGGGGTCTTGTTTGAGATTTGAACCCCCTGGTCCGCTCACACTGCTAGAGACAATTATATCCATGTTCTGTGCAAAAGCCGTTGAGCCAGGCCTCGCTTCTTTATCGTTTGCTTCCAGTAAAGCAGATTTTAATTTAACAATTAAGAGTGACCTTGATCAATGATTCCTCAGGCTTTCTGAAAGCCTGCTGCAGTTTTTCATTGAACTTTAGCTGCTTTTCCTGTCCCGTAGGAGGGGTTTTCTTTGTTCCACCTCTGAACTAAATAATTCAAACAGAAAGTTTCTTGCAGTTTAGGGATTATGCACTCATGGATATTAACCAACTTACTAAACATCCTGTTTAAATGTACATACTCAGGGATTTTCCATATGCACATACACACACAACCAATTATAACAGCAACAACAGTGCGTTGTGTAAACACAGACTTCTGGGTGTCTGTCACGCAGACGTGATGAAAAGCTAAGTACTCATGGTAGCCTCTTTGAAGAGAGAGCATTGTCAGTGGGTGGGTTATTTGTAACACCTCAGTACACAATTCATTCCCACAGCTTCCCTGCAATAGTCCTGCTGGCTGTCATTCTGGGTGATGCTCAACACACCGACAAGCAGCACTAATTTATCTCTAATATCATATTCCAGTACTAGTGAAGAAGCAGTACAATTAAAAAGAAGCATCTCTGCGGTAATCAAGGTTTCCATAAGTAGAACAATAAAAACAATAATTAAAAAATACAGAAGCAAATAACAGAGTCAACCAACCATCACTTTTTATTGGCTCCTTATCTCTTTTTGCTTTCATAACTTCCCACTTTGGCAGTTTTGGTCATTTTGTGCCCGACTTTCTCAGAGAAGAAGTGGAGCCACTTGCTCCGGGATGGTTCATCGTGACAATACGAGATGTTTCGTACCTACATTGACAGATCATACATTACAGCAATTTTCTACAATTTACTCCTAGTCTACTTTAAGGAAATGTGGTTATATGACCACAATTAATAACATCTCCTGACAGAATCTGTTGCATCAGGCCTATGCTATAATATCTAGACAATAATGTGAGCAATTACATGGGTAAATGATTTGTTTGTAGGTGAGAGATGAAAGGACGATTGTTTTCATCTTATATTCACCCATTTTCAAAAGTACTCTTCCTTGAGTTTGCGTCTCCCTCACAGATTTCTTCTATAAGCTTTTGCTTTTTTACTCAAACGTGATAATATTTAACATCAGATTAAACAACTTTACTACATACAGAATGAACTTTTCTACATATGTTTTCATGCAATAAAGGGATAAGTGCTTTCTGGACCATTTGGATGTTATGTTAAAAATTAACCGCATGACACAACGGCGATCAACCACAATTTTTTTATTTCATTTTTCCAGTGGCTCACTGCTGAATCTGGCAAAAACTGAAATAGCACCTGCCAAACACCATGAAGTAGGCCAAAAAATGTAGAAATCACTACACCATGCCCCAGTCTTATGAATACGAGACAAAGTAACTGACTATTTTTAAGGTTTTAGGACTCCAGTGAACCACGCTGGCAGCCATTACCCACAAACGTAGAAAACATGAAACAGTGGTGAACCTTCCTTGGACTAGCCAGCCTACAAAAAATGGAAAAAGCATGAGGTCACAAAAATCCCCGAACAATATTTAAAGCTCCGTAGGCCTCGCTTGCTTCTGCAACATTTATGCTCCATAATTAAGAAGGAGGCAGGATGGGAAAGTCCCAATAACAAAAACAACACCGACCAAAAATTACTCAAAGGTTCGTATCTCACTGGCTAAAAACATCTTGAGTAATCGATGGAACCAGAGAATCCTGTAGAAGAATGTCCTGCAATCAATTTGTGGCCTAAGAGCTCAGGTTCACCTGGATTATGCAGATTGACAATCATCTGCGACACCAGCGGGCAAATCCACCTCCGAACGACTCACCGAAAAGAGAGGAAATTTTGGTTTGGGCTGAACCGTAACAGAAATCAGAAGAGATCTGTAATAGAGGAAGATGCTCTTTGATGGCAGTGTAGATCCTTAAAAACAAACGTTCCTAAGGTTTGTAACTTAAGAACATGTATGAGTAGATTAACAGGGACATGTAAGGAATTATATATACATATATATAGCAAATGAAAACATGACAAGTGATTTAGAACATCACATCGGACCAATTAAAAATAACACTTCACACAGAAATATGAGCTTAATGAAACTTATGTTTAAAATCTACTTAAAGGTTATTATTTAAAAAGGAATGTTTAATCTGATAAAACAAGCCTCATATTTTAATTTCTTTAATATGACTGTAAATATACATTTGTATCTGCTTGCCTGAAGGAAGCAAATTTAGAGAAAATAATTGCAACCAGGCAGCAATCAATAAATAAATACTCAATATAACTATGTGAACATAAGTAAAGGGGTTTATTTTTAACTTTGGGTGAAAATAAAATGAACTTCAAGGCAATGTCTACTCAAAGCAACCATCCATTCATTTATTCTCGGTCAGGTCATGCCCGCCTGTTTGCTAGTCCACTGAAATGTCTGTGCATGTCCCAGCTGTCCAGCCTGAAGCGGTAAAATCAAGCCAGCCAGCAGACAGCTGTCTGATACCGTAGCAGCACCGTTTTAACTCATTTGAATGGCAAACACTTCTTTGAATTGAAGCCACTGATAGCGATTCCAGCTAGTTACCCTGAGCAGCTCATCAGCCTAAAGTCAAACACACCTGTAGCTTGTTTTCTACTCTGTTTCAAACAAAATGTAAACTGATCTAAGACAGAGGAGAGATCTCTGCTTCTTTCAACTGCCTTTCTTAACTTAAATGTATTTTGTTCTCCTTATTTTGGCTTAACACTTCAAAGCATGCTTTTTAGCTACACAAGCATAAAAAATTGTGAATTTCTTTAAAATGTCTCACCTTTGCTGGCCATGTTTGGTCACTGTTCCAGTCTCTCCCTCTCCCTTTCTGTCTCCCCCACTGAACCAACTCCCTTCTCCCCCCTGAGCTGTTTTTGGCCGTCCAATGCTCACTCAGCACTGCAAAGGCCTAACAGCCCAAAATAATCTGCTGGTCCACAGAATCGCCCTCCACTATTCAAGCCTCCCTGCCAGAGAACATGGAGCTAATTCTTTTCACTGTTTTGAAATCAACCAGCTTTTAAAGCAAAGTCCAATGAGAAGAAATAATAATCGCCATTTGGTTGTCATTTACCAGAGAAGAGTTAATTCTGTTTTTTTTTTTTTAAAGCCAAAGTCTGCTTCTCTTTCCATCCAAGAGAAACTGAAAAGACTTCCAACATATTTGCATTAAAAAAAAAAAGAAATCTTGAAAAAAACAAAATATGTTCTTGAAAGTCTCATAATCTATTTGGATTGCTGCAAATAGTAGTGATGCTTGATTTTTTCAACTTACATTTCTAACAAGATGATTTTTTTTAATATTTTGAGATTTTTTTTATTTTCTTACTTTTATTCTCAATTTTAGAATGAATCATTTCATGTACATTGCTTTGGGACTTTTTTTCTGTAAAAAATGTAAAATAAATACATTTTACTTAAACTTTGTTTAATTGCTGAGAATAGAGACCTGAAAGAAGTAATTAGGAATGCATATTACATGTATATTGATAACTAACAGCAGGAGCTTTTAATTAACAATTTATGGCATCCTGATTTCCTGGTATTAGATGTATAAGGAATTAGCTCTAAATCTAAATATAATACTCAACTCAACCATTAATTAAATTTATATACATGGTATATTTAGAAAACCAGAATTAAAAACACTTTATGATCAAATTAAAAGTTCTAAACTAGGGAAACTTTTTTTTTATTATTATTAAAGTTTGTTTTTTCCCCACTCAGCAGTGTCAAATTTTAATGGTTGCAAACATTTATTCAGATGTGACATTTGGTACCTGAAGTAACAGAATAAAAAGAAGGACAATTCTCATGTGGACACTCTGCATGTGACCTATTTATTTAAGACTACACTACACTAGGTCTGTTATCTGTCTGACCACAAAATTATCAGCGGGCTTTAAATCCCTCCCTCACCTAAATGAGACACAGCCCTTGTCTGACCACTGCAATAGTCCACTTGAAAACCCATCAAGCACGATGACTGAATCTTATCTCTAATGATCCCCCTTCTCTGCCTCACTCACTCAAGAACTTCCTACTAGCGCCAACGAATCTGCATACAAAGAAACTGCACACACACACACACACACACACACACACACACACACACACACGCGCACCCTAGTTTCTGTGAGACACCCAACACACACCGATAGCGGTTTCATTGGTGTGTCTGCCTGAAAAAGTCAGCTAAAGCCTGGAATGTTTCCCCTGCAATTAGCCCATCATTCCCGAAACCTCCAGAGAGTTGGTTACTATGGAGACAGTGGACAGTCAGGATCTCTTGCCCGCCTGCCCCTGAAGGTACATGCTGAGAGGGAAGTCTGAGCGTATCTCTGATTAAAGCATTGACTTGTGAGCTGTGAGGAAGAATCTGAGCAAAAATAACGTAAAACACAGAAGATCTGAGGAGGCAGATATGAAAACAGAAAAAAAAAAATATGTTAGTAAAACGTAGCGATGAAATCCTGCACCTGCTATGTGGATGCATACGGTCAGATCCTCTGCCAGGTCCGGTGCTGAAAACCAGTGATCTCTGAGCAGCTGTTCCTGAGACTTGCGGCCTACGGAAGCCGCAGACGAGCGCGCTGGGTCTGTGGGTCGCACAGAGGTGAGCAGCTTGACTGAAATGGTTTCCAAGGTGACGGGAGACTCGGGCTCCGAGGTTGGTGAATCCTCTGCTGCCGGGAAACAGAAGCTGATGTCACCATGGTGATAAAGTAAATAAATTACAGGCACCGTTGCAAAAATGCAGCTCTTTCTTTGGGTCTCCTAAACTCTGCAGAATCATCTTTTCTGCTGTGTGACATCAGCTCCAGTAACGAGAAAATCTCACAAGTCTGATGATGTAATGCCTTACCATATCTACTCACTGGTCATTTTATTAAGTACACGTCTTCAAATTACTCTAAACACTCAACTGATTTCAATGCAAACGAGCATCTCTGGGATGGGATGGAGCAAGAGATTTGCAGCACAGAAATTAATGTCAGTGTGGACAAAAATCTCTGAGGTATCCGACACTTTTTTGAATCTATAAAACATTAAGACGGTTCTTAGGGCAAACAGGGGGTCCAACGTCGTAGGAGTCAGGTGTGCCTAATAAAGTGGCCAGTGAGTGTGTTGGTATGTAAAAAATAACAAGCATTTAATTTATGTGAGGGCTTTCTGACATATGGCTTGATGTCTTTCTCTGCTCATCTGTGCCACATGAAATGAAGAACCCCTTGAAGAAAAAGGTCACTGAGTGTCAGACTTTATAATTAGCTCGGGGTTCGCGAACGTTTGATACTAATGGCTGCAGACAGCAGGGATGAGCTGAACGCTGACAGCGGCAGGAGTAAACATGTGCAGCATTTGTGAAGCAAAACGAGTTTCTCAAAACAACAACAAAAGCAAAAAAAAAATATTTCATCTAATAATTTTTAAAAGGTTGAAAGACGAATTGGGGAAATAATCTATCTGTGAGAAACTGCGTTGCTGGATCTCAGAGGTTCGCTGACCACTCTGACCTGCGCTCTCTTCTCGTCCGTCTCCCGCATCTGTCCTTTCGCTTTCTGAGTCCAGAGGTCCAGGAGCGGGCTGCACTGTAAGAGTTTCCCTTTGCTCCCCTTCCCTTCTTCCCACAGGACTTGCTGTCCCTGGTTCCTCCGACTCCCGCGCTCGAGTCTCCGATGTTGGCTCTTCTTCATCTTGATTGAGAAACCCCTGTGGCTCCCAGTCCTCATCAGGGGAGTCTAACAGCATTTCCAACGTGTCAGTTCGAATCAAAGGAGTGCGTCCCAGCCGGGGGATACCCCTGCGTCGCTCACGATGGTGGCGTGAGCTCCCAACCGCTTCGGCCTCTGCGATGGCGATGTAAGAGAAGGTCAGCTCGAAGGAGTGCTGGCGAGGAGTCCCCCAGATGGACGGGGAGGAAGCTTGTCCTTCGTCGTCGTCTGGATCTCCTGTCTCCACTTCTTCGTCGTCATCATCGGACCACTCTCTGGCTGTCTGCAGATCGCACATCTCTGACTCCTCGTTGCCGCCTGGATACAAATCAAGACGGGCAGTCATTGATTTACAAAGACGATGATGAAGACGTCTTCAAATAGTCCTAACACTAAGCAGTTTATTTGATCAGCAAGAGACATTTCTGTTTTTGTTTTTTTTTCTGACAGTTGAAAGGTAGAAACACATGAGGTTTTCAGATGAAACTTGTTTTGATGTTGCTATCAAAGTAATTGCGACATTGTTATTCCAACATGTAAATAAAAACTACACGAGGTACAGAGGAGAGGCGAGAGCTTCTTACCATCGGTGCATGGAGGTGTTGAGTCTGGGGTGGATGCCACAGAGCCATATTCCTCTAGAAGAAAGTAGTTACATGTTACATCAACAAGCACCTTCAGTTATTACAGCTAGAATCTACAGATCAGACCCAAAATCTGGGAGCAGCGGTGGACTCAGACCCGAACATCCAAAGACATATAAAAATGGTTACAAAGTCAGCCTTCTATCACTTAAAGAACAATTCCAGCAAAATCCTGCTTTTTACTAAAACTAGGACGATATAGCAACATCATCCCAGTTCCACAGTCCCTACACTGACTCCCTGTAGCTCAGAGAATAGACTTTAAAATACTGTTGCTAGTTTATAAATCACTGAATGGCTTGTTGTCGTATCAACACCAAACATGGAGAAGCAGCATTCAGTTTTACCTGGAACAAACTTGCAGAAAACTACAAAACATCTGAAACACTGAGTTCTTTTAAATCATGGCTAAAATAGAGCTGCCACTGTAATAACAACATTTTACATATAGTTGCTGGATGATTTTTTATTTTATTTTAGCATTTAACAAACTGTAATGTAACCAATTGCTGTTCCGTTATTGGTTGCTGTAAAGATTTTAATTTTTTTTCTGGTGTGAAGCAGTTTGAACCGCCTTGTTACTGAAATGTGCTTCACAAATAAACTTGTCTTGAGATATAAAAACAAATCCAGAAAGATAAACTGTTCCATTATATAGCTCAGCACAGATGTACTGCAGATGAGCAGGAACACACAAACCCCATAAACACTGCAGCACCACACAAGAACCAAATGTAAGGGCACTGTAATTCTTTCCTTGCCTGCAATTCATGTGAAAAGATGCTGCTAAGGCTAACAAATATTAATGCTGGTAGAAAATATCAGACTAAGGGAACACAGTGTGTTCATCACTCCTAAGTGCATACTGTAGGTCATTGAATATTGAGTGGTTCTGGCAGAAGTAAAAGGCTTTCACTGCATTAGATTGCCAGCATGTATAAATCAAGCAGGCAGCCATTGCACTGAATGCAGCATATTCTGTGCAGCAGAATAGTGTGAGCATAGGAAAACACTCGACTACTGTAACTTAGCTTTAGATTAGATTGGGGGGCACAAATTCAAAGCACAACAGAAGCATTCAGGAAGGAATGATTTACGATCTGAACATGACTCCATGCAAAGGCTTTCTGCACACAACCTGCAAACTGAGACATGAAAACAATAAGAGTGTGCCTCTGCAGTGCAGCGATCCATTTACCGTTTATTCAAGGTAAAAGCAGGATAGACAGGGAGACGGGATGAGCTAAGGCATACGATGATGTGAGAAAAAGATGCTGAGGCGGGTTATGCACATCTACGAGATCGCCGCTGTGCGAGCATGCACAGAAACAAACACAAACAAGACTTACGGCAGTGGGAGAATCCTAAAACCTGGCCCATACTCCATCAAGGCATCGCTGGGCCCATCCAGTCTGGAAGCCCCCCCTCCCTCATCCACTGCCGGCACTCACGTTGCGTGGATTCACCCTCTTCATCCGTCTCCTGTGAAAGCAGCTTCTTTCCTCTCCTGCCTCTGTTACTCAGCAACCCCGCCCTGCCTCACTCCACTCCAACATCCTCCCCTCTGCCGCCTCCGCTCGTCATCTCATTTTGCGTCGCTGCGACTGCAGCCGTCGGAGCGTACGCTACAGGAAAGGGAGAGGAGCGTGAGCGCCTGTTGTCATCTTTTCATTCACAGCCAGTCCATGTCTATCTGTTTCTAATCACGTGGCTCCAGCTTTAGGAGCAGGAGACAGGGAGGAGGCAGGGAGGGCTAAGTCATTAATAATGCAGCACACGCGCAGATGATGATGCAGGCTTCATCATAATGCAAAAATAAGCCTGCAAGGAAAGTTTGCTTTAGTGAGTTACATATTCATCTTAAAGATTGTCATATGCAATGATTAAAGAAATTAAAGCATAGCTATGAAAAAGATGTTAAGTAGGGGGCAGTGAAGAGCCAGAATAAACCTGATCCTGATAGAAACGTACGAGAGTTGGGAGGGCAAAACGCATAACAGGAAAAATGTTCATAATTCTTTTGTTTCTATTTTATATTTATGTTAAAGTGGAAAATGTGAAATTGAATTTTAAAACTTAAAAGAAAGAAGTATTCATAGACAACCACAAACTTTAGTATACTTTGTTTATATTTTATATAAGTGACCATTTTATGTTACGTTTTCTTCACGAATAAATATTTTTGGCTGTTTTATTTTATATTAATGGTCATTACCAGACACGGCAATCAAACACCAAACTAGAGAAAACTAGAGAAGTCATTTAGCATCTGACTGAGGTCACAGTGGCAGAGTGCAAATGCGATCACCGTGTGCGTGTTTACTCGAGGAAAACGAACACAAATAAAGCGACGACCTGCAGCCAGAGATCAGGGTAAGTTAATAAAAGGTTTAGTTGTATTTAGAACTGGATGAGAACAGGGTCACATAAAGTCTTTAGCACCACTTAACCAGGTCGGGAGCTGAAAATACATAAAAGAAAAAAGAAGAAAGGAGATAAGTCAGTTAAATCTCACAGATTTTATTTTCTTTTTAACTTATAATAAGTTAAATAAATATTGACAATAATAACAAAAATTTACAATATACTCTTCCATAAGGATTTGCAAATTAGAATGCAAATGTATTCTTGTCACAATATCAAAGTTTGTGATATTTATATCATGAAGAACTGTCTGTTAATATCATTTTCCTGGATTCAGGTGTTTTCAAATATGACAATTTATAGCATTTGACTGTAATGTACGTTTTATTTTTTTAAAATTACATTTAATCATAGAACCTTCCACATTTCTTGACGGCCCTGATAAAGATGTGTAAAAAGTCTGCAGTCGTCACAATGACAATTCAGAAACATCCAACATTTAATTTAAGTACATTTGTTCAGTACGAAAAAAACAAAACAAACTTGTTCAGATTTTTTAAACAAAATTAGTAGCGTCATTATTACTGCTATACGTCTACTGTTAACACGACATAGCAATGATTTCCTCTCCATCCATCCATCCATCCATCCATCCATCCATCCATCCATCCATCCATCCATAAGATCAATTCATATGTTAATTTCTTCCTTGACAGCATCATCCCTACCACAGGAAAAACCAAACAATAGTTAAAAGAACATCAGAGACCAACCAAAGCTGGAATAGACAACAAGACCATCAGCAAAAACGTGGGGAGAGTAATTCAATAAGAAAGAAATACAGGATGGTCATCAACTATCCTGTTAACATGTTGCCTCATAGGGTCAAGCTAATCATGAAACGGGGAGGGATCAGCTTATAGTACATGACACTAGTTTGTTAATGACCAGATCAGGGCTTTTCTGCAAACCTCTCTTCAATTCCCAAGATAATCTCTACAATATTCTGAAAAGGTCTTGAGAAATCGTGGCGGTCAAATGTGACCAAAATCAAGATCTTTGGAATCAGCTTGACCCACTGTGTTCAGAGGAAGAGAAATGCTAATTATGACCCAAAGAACACATTCTTTATGGGAGTGGAGATAAGATGCTGTGGGGCAGTTTTTCTGCTTGGGATAAACGATAACCTCACTGCATTAAGAAGCTAAAGAACCGGGTCGTGTCTGACCTTAAAGAACATCCTTCGTCACTCAACCAGAACACTAAAGATGGGTTGTGACAATAGCATGACAATGACCTCCACAAACATATCACCTGAGCAGCAAGTACGTGGCTAAAGAAAGAGCACAAAAAGGTCAAGGAGTGGATGCAGCAAACTCAAGATCTCAGTTCTGCAGAAGTCTGTTAAGGAAGCTAAAACTTTGAGCAGCCAAGAAACCTGGATCTGGTTTAGTTTCTAAAAAGCAGAGCAGGCCAAAGTCCCTCGGGAGCCATGTGCCTCAGGAAATCAAAACTAATATGAAGCCTAGAGTCTGTATTTAAACTAGAGCCAGTGGGTAAACGGAAGACATTTGTGTTTCAGATCTGCAGCAAATCATTTATATTGCGCAAGAGACATCATAAATCAAAAACATCTTCATGTTGAACATGTTATATTTTTATATGTTCTTTTGCTGTGGAGTTCAGATGTTAATGTTCACAGTAGAAGCAATCCTACTGCATCCGCTAAACCATAAAACCTTCACATGTCCAATAATGTCCTAAACGTCTTCAGATGAATCGTGTTTACAGTAACAGAATGTCCCCAAGCAGAGCAGCAAGGTGCTTAGTGAGTAAAATACAAAATAAGATAAAACAAATCACTCATGCAATCCCTTTGCTGAGTCTGATAATGGGATTCCTTTGCATTGCGTAAAATGTACTCTTAATAATCCAGGGGGTGTGTGTGCACACGCTGGTCATCTGTTGTGCCTCACTGGCCAGGTGATTATCCAGCAGAGTTTCATAGGAAAGAAAGGGAGATGAGTGGGTGGGGCAGAGAAGATGGATAACTAAACAGATTAAGTGATAGAGGAGTGACTGTTAGAACAAGGCGGAGAGAGGAGTGAGATTAAGACGGACCGAAGGACCTCAGACGCTGGAAATTGTACAAGTCGGCTTAAGGATGAGCAAACGGGACTCTTGTTTTTAAATTAAAAACCCTCATTTTTTGTTTGTTTTTTACATTTTTTTGCATTAAAAGCAATTTGTTTATCTGGTAGGGCTGGCACAGCTAAAGTGTTGCCCTGGACCTGTTGAGGAAAACACACGGCCGGCAGAGGAGCACCAGGAGGAGACGGGCCGCCGGCAGGTCGAGCAGGAAGCTTGAGCAAAGGCTCCGCTGCGTGATGAGGACGGCCAGGCGTGCCAGCAATGTGGAGGTGCCCTCCTTTCTCCGGCAGCTGGTTAAAGAGACGGAGAAAATGGTAACGTTCTTCTTCAAGGCCGGATCCAGGGAAAGAGGCTGTGAGGAGGAGGACAATTTAGAAGACGAAGACGCAATGCCAAGCCCCTATCTGGACCGCCCCAACTTGGAGAAACATGTTGCAGAAGGGGGTTCTAGTTTGGGGTTGAACTACGCTGTGGCCAGCATGCAGGGCTGGAGGGCTCAAATGGAAGATGCCCACACCTGTTTGCCCCAGCTGAAGGGAGACCTGGAGGACTGGGCGTACTTCGCTGTTTTTGATGGACATGCAGGCATCACAGTGGCCCAGTACTGCTCCAGAAACCTGCTGGATCACATCCTGACAACAGGTACACAACTAATGTTGATAATACCTTCAATACGGTTGAATATTGATGCAAAACTTACAGTTTACTGGGACTGGATGTTTTTATGGACTAGAAACAACAAAACAGGCATTTGCAAGGGTTTAAAACAGAGTTGAGACATCTTGGAAGAATTTGAAAACATGTTTTGGGGATTCCATGAATGAATAAATCTTAACCCAAAAGGCTTACAGAGGAGATCATCCACTATGCCAAACAGAGAGCCCAAGTGCTTTTCCATCAACTCTTTGTTTTATACCAAAACCCACCATAAGATTCACAGTACAATATTTTAAAACCTACAAGTGGGTCCCAAGCAACCAGTCGAAAAGTAGACTAATGGACATTATAAAGTCTTGTTGACCCCTAGACTTAATCATTACTCCCACATGCAGTGCATACATTTATCTTTATGCCCAAATATTGTTTTCAACAGGTGGGATCAAAGCAAACGAGGACCCTGACCAGGTGAAGGAGGGAATCCGTGAGGGATTCCTGGGCATCGATCGCCACATGCACAAAATGGCTCGCAAGGACAGCTGGGACAGAAGCGGCTCTACCGCAGCGGCTGTCATGATTTCTCCACGTTACATTTACTTCATCAACTGCGGGGACTCGCGCACCTTCCTCTGCCACAATGGCCAGGTGGTCTTCTACACAGAGGACCACAAGCCGTTTAATCCCAGGGAAAAGGAGAGGATCCAGAACGCCGGCGGCTCGGTTACCCTGCAGAGGATTAACGGCTCACTGGCCGTTTCCAGAGCACTGGGAGACTTTGACTTCAAGGAGGTGGACTGGAGACCACAAACGGAGCAACTGGTGTCACCGGAACCGGAAGTGTATGAACTGGAAAGGACACCCGAAGACGAGTTCCTCGTGCTGGCATGCGACGGCGTGTGGGACGCCATCGGTAACGAGGAACTGTGCGCATTCATACGCAACCGTCTCCAGGTGTGCGATGACCTGAGAGACATCTGTACCCAGGTCATTGACCTCTGCCTCTATAAGGTGAGACGTAAGACCAACGTAAATTACACAAGGACCAAGAGGTGTCAGTATTAATCTTTAATCTGTGATTAAGACGTAGATTTGAAATTTCAGTAGGAGCTTCTAAAGGAGTAGATAAAAGGAAGAAAAATCAACTAATTTAGGAACCACACATCTAGAAATAAATATGAATAATTTAGCAAATTATTTATTTCCTGTTGGCTTCTTGTATCAAATATCCTGTAGCACATTTATTTCTTTCATGTGTTATTATGAATTAACAGGACATATATGAAAGAAAAGCTGAAATCAGTATCAGAGAGAAACTCTAAATAAAATGCTTAGCAGTTTGATAAATGTAAACATTTATTTGCATCAGAGTGTGGTGATGACTTTTGGGTTTGGGCCAATTAGGCTCATTATTTGTGGATTATTTTACAAGGCCAATGATTTTGACATTTGTTTTTGTACGTTTTACATAAAAGGAAAGGAACATGGTTTACTTTTTCCCACCTAAAAACACACATCATTCTAGTTTTTTTTTCTGTGTCCTTATGCTAATCATAACAACAAAGCAATAAATGGCAAAATAATAAGTATTCAAGATCGCAACTCTAATATCCAATTTAACCACACGACAGCAGACTTGATTATTTCACTCATTTGTCCATTCATTCCCTTTTATTAGATTGTTGCAATCATTTAGCAACTACCAAAACTAATAAAAGTCTTTATTGTCCTATATTATTGTTGTTAGTCCAATACCATAATACATATAATTTCAACAGGCAAGTCTAGAATCAAGTGTGTGTTTTATTATTTTGCTCTGAAGTGAACTTACAGCCAAAACATCTCCAGACTCCACTAGATTCAACTCGGTTGTTTATAGTCTCACTAGACGCTACAGCAGGCAGATTTATGAATCAGTAGCCTCACACTGACAAAAAGGTGAGCTAAGCAGGCTCTCAGTGACGCACCTGATTGTTACGTAAGTGGATTCTACACCTGGCTGATCAAAAATACCGCTGAGCGCTTTACCTGACTTATATATAGACGCACTAAGAGATCCTTAAACATTAGGTTGGAGCAAGAAAAGCTGCACATGGTCGGGATTAACACTGAGTGTGAGCGCGTTGACGAGAGCTCAGCAGAACAGTGGAAGACACTCCCCCTCTGAATTTTAATCCTTCCCTCTGTGTGCTGCTATTTATTTCACCTGAAAAGGCTTCAGTGCATCTGCAACACTTCCTGTTCCAGCAGACTGACCTCACAGCTCTGCAGTTATAACACAGTCATGATGTAAGATGCATTTTACAAAAGCTACATGCCATACGTAGCCTATTAACATCACCAATTATAAAAAACACTGCAAATGCAACAAATGACTATAAATAGCCGAAATTACTGAGATCTGACCACCTGCTTATAAATAGTTATTGATCCATTCTTTTGCCACATTAGGTTGATTAATATTTGAGCTATCACACAGCCCTTAGTTAAAGTAACACATGATAAAATGAATGTAATTAAAATATAACACTGGATATATTTTATTAAATGAGTAGCAAAGCTAGAAGATTATTGACATATTTTATTTAATGTTTTTTTAGGTTTACCACTGTTAATAATAATAATAATAATAATTTATTATATTCTTCTTCTTATTATTATTATTGTTATTATTATTATTATAATTAAGGTGCCAACTAGTTTTTCACCCTTTTTAGTTACAATTTAAGTGCTATTTAATATAGCTATTAAGATCTTAATGTGAATAGAAAACCTAGAAATGACTTGTACAGTTATTTGAAACAACAAAAAACCCCACAGGAACGTAGTAAAGCAAGACCAAATATAGAAAAAGTTTGTCTTGTTTATGTGTTAAAATGCTTGTTCAATGACTAAAGCTATTATGATTATTTTTATTTTATGTTGTTTATTTAATTCTTCAAAATTTTAACTTTTCAAAACCGATGCCAACACCTTTTACCATCATTATCTCTTGTCTCATTTCCTCTCAGGGACAAGCGTTTTTGCTGAAAGGAAGCTAATTTAACTCTACATCCTCTTGTTGTATGAATAATTTTGGACTTGCCTGAATTAACAATCCTCTGCTTCCTTCTGCAGGGCAGCTTGGATAACATCAGCATCATCATCGTGTGCTTCCCCGGCGCCCCCCAGGTGTCGCAGGAGGCACTGCAGCGCGAGGCAAACCTGGAGCAGCACATTGACATGAAAGTGGAAGGTGATTGGATGGCTTTGCAGAAGTTCCCACTAAGTTCACACTAACTTTTATCAGGCTGCTTTCATCTTCTGTGCATTTTTCATCTCAAATTGTTGCCTCTGCAGAAATCATTCAGATGATGCGATCCAAAGATGAAGATCCCGACCTTCTGTATGTGATCAAGTTCCTGGCTGCAGAGGAAATACCGGGGCTCCCACCGGGGGGAGGCATCACCAGCAAGTGAGTTAAATAACTTATGATTAGTAATTGTAACACTCGCTATGTGTTTACAGTTAATAAATTTGTAATAAG
>NW_015114129.1:39651-58235 GCF_001443285.1 Poecilia latipinna
TATTTATTTATTTCCTATTTATCTAATTTACTATTGTTTTTATGAAGAGGCTATTTTAACCTGGGTTACACCATCACCGTCAGCTTTAATAGATCAAAGCAGGAATGTGTGGACTCTCTGTGTTCGCAGGAGAGACTGCATCATAGGAGCTTATCATAAACACATCATGAATCTCAGGACGCAGGAACCTATGGTGAGACATTCATGCATTTCATTCAGCCATCACTGCTGAACACAATTACTGCTTTTCAATATGTTTGTCTTTTTGTCCAGTCAAAAATGAAACATATTGAGTAGCAGATGGGATGAAATTTCCAAAAATTGAAAGTGAGAATTTTCACCCTTGACAAGCATCAGAGAAACGATTAAAATCAACGAGTGATATTGGGAATTTTTTACAGGATTGGAACAATTTACAATTTAGAAATGATTGATAACATTTAGACGTTCCAACTGGACTAACTCATTGAATTGCAACTTTGCAGGACATTGGGGGATCTGAGGAGGATTCAAGCTAATCTCATAACCACAGAGTCAACACCGGCTTCAAGTTTTACATTTTAGTTGAGCATTTAACCAAGAGGACAATGCTTCCTGTGATGTACACCCTGAATTTGTCCTCATGTTTTTATTTTCTAGTCAATTAAAAGAATATATGGATCACTGTGTTGATTTTTGGTACTGTGTTTTTCTGTGTTCACAGTTCGTTATGGTAACAAAGGTTTTCTGATTTTCAGACTCACACTCAACTTAATAAGTACGGCGGCAATCAAAACTAGGCGCACCTCAAAATCGCAGGGTTTTATGATGTAATCTGCGATTCAGCACCAGAATTATCTCGACTTCATACTGTCATCAATTATAATCTGGGTAACTACAAATAAACTTCAGCGGCCCGAGAGCAATTTTCCACACTTTTCCTCATTCACATCTTTTGTGTGACATTTTTGGGCCATCAGTTTATAGGGTATGGTTGGCACCAAACAGAACATCACCGAAACATTGAATGTAAGTAAATGACAGCAACATAATTGTTAAAGACTTGCTGCCAAATACAGATTTAAAGCCCAACTGTTCCATATGATTCACCATTTGATGTTAGTTGTTGTTTTTACTTTAGGGGTACAGTAACCTTGAATGTTATGAAATGTAATATTACAATTTGGAATAAGGCAATAACACTGGGAATACTTTCCCATTACGCCACATTTCTCAGTGATAAGAAACTCTTCATATGAGGATCGAAATGACAAATGATGAGTCACTGCTCATTTTCAAACCACACAGGAAAAGAAACAGACGTTTTCTGTGGATTACGTTACTCGTCTGATGTCTGGAAATCTTGAAGTCTTCAGAAACAGAGGTAAATGAATGGAGAGAAAATGTTAAAGACACATTAACCATGACTGCAGAAAGTCAGAGGTGGAGACACAAGAGGAGAAAGGGAGCGTCACATTCGTGGGTTCTTTCCAGGAATTAGGGCTTTTGCAGGTCACATGTTCTTTTTGTTTTGTGTAAACAAGTCCGTAACAGACAGCAACCTGACGTCGGACTTTCAGCAAAACAAGTGCTACCATAGATGATGGGGTATAGATATGCTGCCTCGTTACTCCCTTCAATGATGTTTGTCAAACCTAAGCTGTGAATAATTTAGTTAGGCTTGCATTTTTATAAGCTTATACTGAGTTGGTGATAATTTTTTCCCAATCTATAACCAATGGGCGAGAAGCGGGGCAAATCCCGGACAGGCTGCCAGTCCATTACAAGACAGAATGTTTTCACACAGGATCCATCCACAAACACGCACTTACACTTAAGGGTTTAGAGTAACTAGTTAATGTAACATTCATGTTGTTGGACTTTGTCTTTGACTGATATTTAAATTGGTTTCATGTTCTGAAACACTTAAATAAGTGTAAGTGTAAAATGCAAAGAAAATAGGAAATAGGAAGAGAACAAACACTTTTTCATACCACTGTATATATTATTTTTTCAATAAATAACCCAGATTACAAACATCCACAATAAAAGCAAACTTGTGCAGCCAAGCATTGCTTTAAAAATCCCTGAAAGTAATGGCGTATAACTATTCCTCCTTGAAGAAGAACTGTTCAATCATTAGACGTCCCAAACCAGTCGTTGCCCACGGTGAGGCCAACCACTAAACATTAACTACATATGAAACTGCCTGGACTACAATGTGAAAGCTGAAAGCCAAATGGTGGAAACAAGTTATTTTAAATTCTGCTTTTTTCCTAATTTCACCACTAGAAAACATGGCGTGTCCATTTAAAGCCACCTACAGCCTATGATGGTCTTCAGGGAGCTGTCAGGTTCAGCAGTCATGGGGTTTTCAGAATGTCTTGTAGCGGCGTGGGGACGATTCGCACCTCTCTATTAATTAACTGAGCAGAGTTTGTATTCGACAGGCCGTCCTCTTGCCATACAAAATCCTAACAAGTCAGATCATAAAATAATTAGACTCCGACATTTTGCTATAGCAGGAACGCTGGTGGACAACAGAAAGGAGGAAGGTGAAGGAAAACCTGGAGCTTTTTGGAGGAAAAAAAGTGAGTATTGGTTGAGTTTTCCAGCACAAGACAATACAGACCTTGTTGATGTTGCAGCTCACCAAAAATGTTAATATTTCCGAGTCTTGCAAGTGTGACATTTGAGATTAAATGTCCCTTCTGCTGAACTGAGATGCTGTTTTTAAAGACTAAGACTGAATAAGTCCAGCTAATGCTCTTGGGAAATGCCTGCAGATCCAATATGAGTATTTTTCTTATTAAGAAAGAAATCCTATTATACTACTTTGTAGTATTTTCTGATTTATACCATTTGTGTTACTGGCAAATATTTCTAAACTACCAGTCAGTTTTCCCAGTAATGTTGGTTAATTTTAGCAGAAATCAAGTTCAAATAGAATAGAGATTGTCAATGAATAATTTCCAGTACACATTCATGAAAAATAACCAAAGGTAACTTATTTTTGTCTGTTTTAAAAACAAGTTACTATACTGTATTTAGACTAAAGTAACAATTATTAATCCTGTGCAATGCTTAACAAAAAGATGGAGAATGAATAAAAACATACAAAGATGAAAAGCATACATATTAACAACACAGGACTGTCCTGGGGAGGTGAAACGTTTTGAAACTTCCTAAGACAGGAACGTCGTCGTGCAGAGCAAAGAGGCCAGAAGGGAGATGCTCTTATGCACGTTTTTAAGCAACAGTCGATTATAATTACAGATACATCTCAAGAACTAGAATACTGTGCAAAAGTGCAATATCACCACAGACTGGCAGTGACAGTCAGGTAGACAACTCTAAAGTAAGCATCTTTCCCATAACTGTGTGGGCCCCAACACGGCTGTAACACATTTCTGACAGTTCTCAGAGAGTCTGGATGATTTTAAAACCATGCTATTCAACTTTTATTTACTATCTATATTTATCATTTCTGTCTTTGTGCTCCACTAGGTCCGTTTACCAGTTTCAGGACCCGACCAGAACCCTTGAGTGTAAATTACTTTGAGAAATAATGAGATTTGGTTATATATGAATAAAAGTAGACTTTAATGCTGAAAAATGGTCAGCCATACGTGTCACACAAATGGAACAGATGCAGCGTTACATTCACTTAACTCACCTTATGGATGGAACCAAGAGAGGCAAAGATTGTAGCGCGAGTTTAGCTTTTTATTCTCTGCAATCTGTTCCCTCCAAGGCTTGTCTAATCAGTTTCAGTCTGTTTATGTATGACTGCCACAAAAACATGGTTGTGTAAGCTGCAGCATGTGCACAGTTAAAAGAGGCTAGAGAGATAGAGACAGAATAAAAGAGATAGAGGAAAAGATAGAACCTACAACAAAGCTTTGTAATATTATTATTTATATTTTAATTACTAGCACTTTTAGCGAGCTTATATTATTTATATAACACCATAGTTTTTTTTAAATATGGAGATTTTTTTACCATATATACATTAATTGTATAATTGTTATCGTCTGTATTTAAGTATTTGATTTTTGTATTTGAATACTTGACCTAAAAAGTGATATACATGTCTTGAAAACAAAATATTGGAGGAAACCTACGTGGAAACGTTCACAGTGTTGCCATAATGGGGCAGCAGGTCTGGTCTGAGTCACGTGACCAGCAACAAGCCAAAATAATGAACTGATTAAATCACCTGTGTAAAAGTTAGGAGCAGATCAGACGCGCGTCATCGGGTTAATGTGACCAGAGGACAGGAAGCTCTGTCTCTGACCTTTAATCACATCCAGTCATTTTTATCCTGGTGTGTGTTACTGACCTGCAGCCGGGTCCACATGCCTCTGAACGCGGGAGCAGGAGCCGGTTACGGCAGCGTGCCGGACGCCGGGCCGCCGGGCGGCGAAGGCGCCTCGGAGACAGCCCCTCTGCTCTCCCCGGAGCCGGTGTACCAGTGGCAGCCAATGAACAGGCAGCAGCTGGAGGCCGCCGCCGGGGGTCCGGGCTGGAGGGCGGTACGCTGCTACCTGGTGGTGCTGTTCTGGCTGGCATGGATGACTATGCTGGCTGTCGCCATCGTTGTCATAAACCCGAAACCGCTTCCGGCGACGCTGAAATGGTGGCAGAAGAGTCTGTTCTACCAGATCCAGCCCGAACCGAGCCCGCACGTGCAGGACGAGAGGTCAGGGGGCATCAACGGTAAGAACAAGCGGAAATGTGACGACAAATGTGTGATTTTGAAACGTGTTAAATTATGAAAAAAATTACCCAGTAGAGTAGAAAAAAATGTTAAGCTTTTTGTAAATCCTAATTTACTAGATGGCCAAAGGGAAAAAAAAAGGTTTTTATTCCTTATTTGTGCAGTTTTATGTAGCACCATTTTCATAAAATTGTTTAATCAAAAAATAAAAATGTATATTCCAATCTACTACTTCTGGAACAATATCAAACCTGGAGATGTTTGGGGATATAAACAAAAGCCTCATGAACTGTTGAGCATAGTTGTGGAGAGTTTGCTGTATTTTTACAAGTAGTTTTTCTCTCACCATGTCTGCTATGGCTGGTTTGGCTCCGTTTTGACAGTTGTGAATCTGTCACTAACTGCATAGTTCCCTTAAACATTTGAGTCGCTTTTCTTTCTCTAAATCAATATTAATCTCAAAATTTGAGTAAATGAATAAAAATCAGCCAAAGGACCTGTTTACAATTACCCATCCCCATAATCAGCTGGTTTGATACTTGTTTGTATTAAACAAATGCATATTCTAACCACAGAGTGGGACATTCATCAAAGAATATTTGCTGAAAGTCGTGTGACAATCTTTTCTTCTCTCTTTTTTTAAAAATGTATGCCTGTTTTTGTGAGTAATTTTCTGTTTGCGTCACACATTTTCACAGGTTTCAATCTAAATTTAGGGCTATAAGTTGATCCATAGTTTGGGTTATTTTACTGCATTTTAAAGTGATATTGTTTGTTTAGGTCTACAAATGCTGCATACCTACTGTGAGCTGTGAATTATTCCCTTTCAGTCCATTGTCGGGGAACTGCCACACAATCACATCCAGTCTTACTGCAGACAAATTCCTATTGATCCAGTATTTGACACAAATCAGTTGTTTTATCTGAAGCACTTGTGCCATGACATCGTGTTGAAATTTAGCACCAGCTTGTCTTTGAGATGTAATGGCAAACCAACATAGAGGATGGATTGTACATAAACTTATTTGATCCGTTTCAAAATCCTGTTTGGCATTAGCAGAATCGATAATCTACAAAACTAAGAAAATTGCTATCTTGCCCAATTAAGCCTAATATCAATTGCTCCCTACCTACATTTTGTAATCTATTTTAAGCTCTGTTAAAATTATCAAGTTGTGTCTAATTTGGCATTTGACAGCTAAAACCCAGCATAATTATGTTTTATGTAATTGTAAAAAAAAATTCTAGTAAATCCCAGCAGAGCTGTGCTGTCAGATTGGACAACAAAAACAATCTAAAGCAAACTGTCCAAAAAAAGAACTGTTCAGTAAAGAATCACATCCTAAATTAGTGAAATGTTAATTGGTCCATGTCAGAACTGTGCAAAACGTCACAGTTCAGACATCTTACAGAACCAAAGCGTTGCTGTTTACAAAAGTGGGTCAAAGTTCCTTCGGTGACACGATACAGGCCGATAAAGTCTACACACAGAAGATGATTACTTCAAGATACTGCTAAATGTGGAGCTTCCTTCCTCTGCTTCAGCATTTTAGCTTTGGTTTGGTACATAACATTTAAAATATCAAATGTTACAGACAGTGCATGAGGTGACTGTATCCTACATGATGGAAAAGATAACGCATGGCATGTTTTTGTTTTCCCTGAGGCTGTTTATCTACCAACAATTCACAAAAACTGCTGATGCTGGCCCATCATTCAGATTGTAAGGGTGTATTTAGACAGAAAAGTTTTTTTTTAAAGAAATCAGTTACCATCTGGTTAAACTTTAATGTTTTCTCTGAAGCGGTGTGTGAGCGCCTTCCCTACCTCAGGTCTTTGGGAGTTGGCGCTCTAATCCTGCAGGGTGTGTTTGATAAAAAGGCAACTCCAGCTTACCTCAGTGAGGCCCTGGAGACAAAGGCTCAGATCCAACATCTGCTTGCAGAGAGCAACAAAGCAGGTAAGCAAAATGACTTTAGGTTCAATTTTTATTGGAGTTTTCCTGCATAAACATCACGTTTGGGAATTTTGGTCTTTCAGATCTAAGGGTGGTGTTGAACATATGTGACGTGAATCTGCTGGGACAGGAGGAGATGCCCGGAAACAAACCGTCGAACCGTTCAGATACTGTACGAGTGAAAACGACCCAGTAGCTTGTCGCACCAACGTGCTCATTAGCAGGCATTTCATTTTCCCCAGGATGCATTAAGGTTCTGGTTGGAGCAAGGTGTGGCCGGATTTGTCATCTGTGACTCTGATCCAGCATATTCGGTGGAGGTAAATGCGTTACTGATGTCTTTAATCTTGGTAAAAGCGCTGTTCTCATGAGTTCATATTTTTTGTGTTAAACATATCAGACTCTGCAGGAGTGGAGGAGAGTTGTTGAGGAATTTAACACTCATCAGGAGGAAAGGTGCAACTTACTGTCCAAGTTTTCTTCCTTTTTTTCTTTTTGCATTGTAAGATGCGCAAATAAATATGCAAGTCCATGTTTTACTGCAGGATTTTGTTGGTAGAACAGACCTCAGATGTTCTGCGCCCGCTGAATGCCTCGTCTCAGAACCTCACGTTGGTAAATGTGGTCATAAGGTCCATCTTACCAAAGTCGGAGCAGCCTCTCTCTGCTGAGGAAGTAGCTGGAGCTGTAGAGACGTGGCTGCAAACACGACAGGAAGACGTGTGGACCAGCTGGACAGTAAGATTATTTTTATGCAAGCTTATTTAATCTAACTTGGTTTGTCTAGGTCAGTGGTTCCCAACTCCAGGTTTGGAAAGCTGCTGTCCAAAAAGGCAGATTGGATTAGATTATTCCCCTCCACATTACCTGGATGAAATGAATATCTTCCTACTGGGACTCTGGAGAATTACAGAGTCAAATAGTTGCTGAACAACGTCTTTCAAGGTCTAGGGTTAACTCTTGCTTTAGGAACGTGTGTGTGTGTGTGTTTTTAAAAATCTCAAGTGTACAGTAGGGATTTTATAAAACTTTTAAAATGTACTTGGATGTGTGATTTTTTTATTTTTTTTTGCATGTTCAGGCTACTGGAAACCAGTGAAAAGACTTTAGAAATGGGTGACAGGCACTGATTTGTTCTTAAATAGCTTTGTGTTGGTCTGATGACATTGTAACATAGAGCTGTGCATCATCTGCATATGGTAACTAATCTTATGTGTTTATAGTCTTATTATGTAAATATTAAATAGGAGGAGCCCCTGGATGGCACTTGGCCTCTTTTTAAGGCAAGAGCTGAAATGTATCTTATTCACTGAAGGGCAAATTGTTTAATATGGAAAGATAAAATTGCCGTATTTAAGGATGCTGGAAGATTTGAGTTATTTACTTGCAACTTTGGTATTTCCTTTCCTTTCAAGCCTGAATGCTTGAAATGAAATGTTATCACAACTTTATATTGGGTCCTGCAAAAATGCAAAATGTTTTTTTCTCTCCCCTTTAAAACTGTAAATTTATTTGCACTCACACAAGACTTTAAAACTGAAATCTGGAAAGAAATTTAGTTGCCATGTTTATTTTATTTATTTTTTACATTTCCACAACAGACTGATTCTAAAAGTACAAGTATTATTTTATATATATTTTTCTTATTAGGTTAGAAATGCATTTTGTTTTATTTTTTTTAAAGAATCAGAATTCAGTGGTAATAAATGCATTCGTCCTCGGCAAAAGTTTTTCTTCTTTTTAAAACCTGAAAACAGAAATAAAATTGTGGGTCTTTGAAAATAAAATTTCTTATAGTAGATTATTATTATTATTATAATTATTATTAATCTTTTTATTTTTTTTAGAAGGGGATTTAACATATTCATCTTTAAATAAGGTTTCTTTAGCTGGAGTGATGGAAAAATTGACTCTTGGACTTGTAAAGATTGCAGACAATCTTTACATGTGAGATGATCAAAAATTCAACCCCTTAAATCTGGTTGTAAGTTACGTTTGGAGAACTTGGATTCCTCCTAACTCATTGTTTGTATTCCAGTAATATTTTGTAACATCTGCAGGTTGGAGGTGAAGTGCCTGTAGAGCTGAAGAGGTTATTCCTGGTGCTGCTGATGACTCTGCCAGGATCACCTGCTTTCAGATACGGGGAAGAGATCGACCACACCTGGGTAAAATCTTATCAGATTTAAAGAAATGAGCCCACAGAGTAATGAGATAAATGTGTGACCAGATTTCTTAAGGATTATTCTCACTATTTGCCGTCTCCTGTTTTTTTTAATTTTTTTTTTATTTTATTTTTTTTTATGCATTTTATTTCTGCTCCCTGCACCTTTTAGGACAAAGAGTCAAAGCACTCGGATGTTGCTCTCTTCTCCACTCTCAGCCACACCAAGTCCAGTGAAGAAGCTCTCCTCTACGGCAGCTTGACGCTCCTCCCCTTCAACGCCACCTCCAACTTTTCCTCGAGTTCGCTTTCCAACTCCTCCGTTTCTCCTCGTCCCGTCCTGGCCTTCCTGCGCTCCTGGGGTTGCGTGCGGTTCCTCATTCTGCTCAACGTGTGGGCCGAGCCGCTCTCCCTGGATCCGGCCCGGGCTCCCGGCCTGCCTAAGAAGGGCGTGTTTGTGGCCAGCACAGGAATGAACCACATGGGCTCGACGTATCTGTGCTCTCTTAAACTGCAGCCTTACGAAGCCGTCGTCATCAAGCTGTTTAACCCAGGAGGATACTCGTAGAGATTCAGCTGTGTTGATTTAATTATCAGGATATGTTGTCATGGTAGCAGGGTTTTAAACGTCTGGCACATGTGCTGCATTTGAGCGTCAAGTTTTCTGTGCTGCTCCAAGTTTAATCTGTCGGATGATGATTTAGTCATAGAAAATGGTCTGCATTTTCTTGGTCATTTCACTCGGCTAGTTTAAACTCAAATCAGGAGCCACATCCTCCTCCTCATGTAGCTGAAGTATTTCTGCTTCAAGCCCTTGATGTGATGTTTGTTTGCCAAATAAATTTGTGGAAATTTGCCAACTTTTTAATTTTTGTATTTTACCAGCTTTGTCTCTAGAAAGCAACACACCGTACCTTGCACAAATATTCATACCCCTTCAATTCAATTTGAAATTCAACCATAAACTTGGTTGAACTTTGTGAAGTGAAAGAAAAAAAATCTGAACTTTATTTTTTACTTTACAAAAATCTGAAAATTGTTGTACTGTTTCAGCATCCTGACCCTGCTGAAAAATGAAAGGTGATGCCATCACCATGTCATGAAATACCTGGGAATATGTTCTCGGGTATTTCAAAACGCAGGGGTGGATTTTGAAATATTGTACAGGTTTTTTTGCAGCTATTTTTTTGTGGTTATGATGTAGAAAGTACATAAGTATGAACGCATTGTGCAGAGGACAGTGTTATGAATGAGAGACCCAATCACTATCTTCAGTTTTAGCTTTGGATTACCACTAGGTGGTGCTACAGCCTTACTCACAGCTTCATTATAACTCAATGCATTTAAAGGAGATGCTGTCAACATTTTTATTCTTTTGGCTCCGTGGAGTTTTGGGAAAGTTGGCTGATGCCAACATATGAGGCGTTTGCTGTTTTCTAAGAATCCCTGAGACATCGCTGCTCTTGTCAAATAAGCGTAAAGTTGTTGTACTTGGACTGAAATGGTATATTGCTTTACAGCCCTTGTTAATCTGTAAACATAAAAGTGCTTCTGGCAACACCGCGACATTCCCAGTAGACAAACTCAGCATCGCGTTCTGAACGTAAATGATTTCCGCTGAAAATGCCACCGACTCTTAATTTGTATGCTTTAATACCTCTTGCTGAAGAAGACCTCACATTTTTATTCATGGTGGAAATATTTTATTGCATTACTCTATTTTTACAGCTCAAATAACTACTTACACTTCACAGAGAAAAATGTGCAGGAGGAAACGTGTACAAATTGCACTGGTTATGCATATAAGCCAAAGGTGACTGTATACAGCAAAATGTAAAAAAAAATATATATGTATATATATATATATGAAACCACTTCACCATGCCTGTTGCATTCCATAAAAAATAGATCTTATAACAAGAGCACAGTGACTGACCTTAAATAAAAACTAGTCATCATAAATCTAACAGTTTACTCTCACAGTGCACGTTGAAGCAGCAGACGTCTCCAAAAGCGGAAAGCTTTCGACACAAATCACTCCTGGTAGCTTTGAAATCAGCAACAGAGAGAAGGAAAAGTGAAATCATGTGCATTTAATACAATGACTACACGGGTTATACTACACTGACAAAATGTCATCTTGGGGCATCTTTCTACTCCACTGTGGGTCTAAAAAAAACAAAAACTTGAATGTTGTTAAAGGACTGTAGATGACATTAAAGGAACATTACGATGTTTGTTTGGTTTGGTTTGAATCTTACATTTAGTAAAACTAGAAAATCAAACGCACAAGCATAATTTATTTAATATCCCTGCTCAAGAGGCTCGAGGCACAACTGTGGATCTATGCAAGCACACACTTACACCCAAGGAAAACTTAGTACAGTTAGCTTAAGGTCCGGCCAAGCCATCAAGTGAACACCCATAGTTTAAACCCAGGACCAAACATAATACATCAGATTTTCTTTAAATTTTCTTACTACATTCATTTCCTGCAGGTGGATCAGTGTTTACTAAAAAATATCAACAATTTTTCCCTTTTTTTTTTCTTCAGAGAATTAACCAATACTTGAAGTAAACTTGTCAGTTTGGGATTCAGGACTTTGTTGCTCCATCAGTCAAAATCTAGTCTAAAATTAGACATAAGGCTTTAAAATCTCCTAACATTCACAAGAGAAGTTCTACAAGCTCGCAGACTTGTCTTTAAGAGGACGTTTGACTAATTTAGCCTGAGAGGTTTTGTTGCTGTACTGTAGAAACTCTGTAAAATCAAAAGGACCAGACAAAGTGAGGCAAACATGTACTGATCTCCGAATGTCAGGAAATGCCTACCAGGCGTCGACTCGTCTTCCACACCTGCTGATGCAAATAGTTAAAACAGGAAGTCAAAATACTAACGTGACTAAAACCAGGATGGGATCGGCTGGGGGCCGGCGTCTACCTCAGGTACATGAGGAGTGTACTGTGTTCCCTGAGGTGGACGATGTTTTAGTAGGAGTCAGAGCAAGATTTACTGACATTGTTTGATAATTGTTTGCTTAGCATGTTATTGGACTTGAACATGATCATATTTGATTAACTTATATTGCCGTGAATATGGCTTTGCATAACTGGACCAGCTTGATTTCCTGAAGATTTAGTTGGAAGAGCATCTTCCGATGTCACCCAGGTCATATATCCATGAAAATGACACAAAGTTGAATCACTCACAGAAATTCTAATGGAAAAATAAAAATAAAAAATTACATTAAATAACTATTTTAGTCATTGTTAGTCATTTAAAAACAACTGAAGTTCTGAAACGGTAGAGATTTCTTTCACAACCTTCTGAGATGAACACAGCCATGATTACACAAAATTTATAGAGCTTTTAAGATGCATTACATGGACCACAGACATTCAACAAACATTTAGATCAGCAACAGCCCATGATCAAAACTTGGAAGAAGTAGGTCTACTGATTGCATGTCTGTAAACGGCACAAGTCCCACCTGAACCTGTAGAAATATAAGATTAACACTCGACTCCACAAGCCTATGCTGATAACAACACTGAACAAGAAGCACACATGAATTAAAGTGGTTTTGCTCTAAACTACTTGTTGTGATTCCTTTAAACAGAAAATCTTTAACAAACTGAATGTGGCTGCTCTCCAGCCTAACTAGGGTGATACTACTAGTACGTGTAATTTGAAGCTACCTAAATGGCTGGATTCATTTAATCGTGTATTTTTGGATAGGAGTTGATGTGTAGTGAGACGGCGCATCGAAAACAAACCGAACTGAGCAGAATTTGATATGAAAGCAACTTCAGGCTGCGGTTTTTGTATTATGACTCGAGTTTGTTGCACACATTCTGATTCGTTCTGTGTTAAGTCCCCACCAGTTTCTACATACAACTCATTTTAATTAGACGTGCTGATCTGAAGTCACCCATCCCTGACCATGGCTACAGTATGAGGTCAAACGCTTCAAGTGAACAGTAGAGAGCAACAGTTTCACTGTGTGTGTGTGTGTGTGTGTGTGTGTGTGTTCAGAAAATAGTTGTAGGAAAGTGGTAGCATACAGTAATGCATGTTAAATATCCACAACAGTTTATCAGATCGCTCTGATCGAAGCAGCTGAGCTTCGGTTTTTGGCACGACTCCTTTTGCGGCGTTGAGGTGGAACGACGGCGACACACGCGTTCAGAGAATCATCTGTCTTTGAATACAAGCTGTACATTCAAGATCCCTCTCACTCCAGAGGTTTGTTAAATCGTCTTTTCAGACCAGACAGTCTCTCTCTCTCTCTCTCTGCCTGGACTGCTTCGTCCTTCCCTGCTCACGAGTCTGCTCTGGGTTGTGGCAGAGAGTCAGTTTTGTCAGTAAGTGCCGCTCCTGTGTTCACGGGTTGCGGGGTATGGAGTGGTCGAGTGGGAAAGACAAGGCGCAGTGATCCGTCGACTTCATGGCTCCTTTGCCGAACCGGCAGGACAGCAGCGAGTAGAGGTGACGAAACACCGACTTGCGGAAAATGATGAAGACCCAAGGATCCATGATGGGGTTTAAAGAGTAAAAGCGGAACGCTCTGAAGTTTTCTTCGTCTCCGGAGAACGGCTTAACGGCATTCATAAAGCCGGCAATCTGAGGAGGAGAGAAGGTTGCGATTAGACACAGAATTTACTTTTCATGGGTCAAAATAAAAAAATAAAAAATAAATATAAAACATCTATCTTCTTCTTCTATTTTTGATGACCTGCTGCTTTGGCCTCTTCTGGAAATCAAGCTGGAAAACTATCAGAAATACGCAAACGTCTAAGAATCAAGATGATTCGTGCAAAAGACGTAACGACTCCTTACAGGTTTTTCCATCAGTAATGGATGAAGCAGAAGATCCTGCAAACAACTCTTGTTTAAAACCAGCTAATGCACAGATCTGTTTCCTCGTGTTGCTTTTTTCTCCCCACTGTGTTGTTGATTTTTAAAGAGCGTTTCCATCAGTGGGAGGACAACTGAAACTGACAGTCGTGTTTTTCTCCAACGTCCAAAAGGGCAAGTTGAGGAAATGGCTTCTGATAAACAAACTTCTTTACTGAAAACTCTCCTTGAACGTCTGCCTCACAGTGAAGACTACCGCCGGCTTCTCAGACTATTTAGCTACAACAAAGGTTGTCGCATTTCCACACACTGCAGCCACTGCAGTACCAGGCCTGGGGATGTGATGAAGCATCCACAGACTGGTTTGTTTTACCACAACTGTGTTAGTTGTTTCCTGACAGACAAAACATTTTGTCTGTTTGTATGGTGTTTCGCAGAAGATGGTGACACCTTTCTATTTCTGTAAATATTGATCCAGAGACCAATCTAGATCGACAAGTAATGTAGATAAATGATGTAATTAGTAAAGGCTTTATGTATGTAATGTAGTTGAAGTAAAAACAGCTGTTCTGTGAACAAAGAGCATCGTAGAGAACCAAGTAGAAGCACAGCAGACGGGTCAGAGAGAAAGCTTTGGTGAAGTTTTTTTGTTTTTGCTTTTTAATAACTTTTTTTGGCTTTAATGGCCTTTACTTGACAGTAAAGGAAAAAGAGTTGTGAGAGAGGGGGAAGACATGCGACCAAAAGGTCAACGGGACGTGACTCAAACTCGTGTCGAGCGTGGAAACTCTTGCGATGCATCTAGGGGCTGTTGACTGTTTTGCAGTTTCCTCGACATTTCAATTTAAACAAATGCAACAATACTGTTTGCAGAAGCCGATGCGTCTGTAACAAATACAGTGCAGCATTTCCTGCACTGTAGCAAGATACAGCGCCGGCTTCACGCTGTGGTTTCTCTAACTCGGATGCCACAAAGCGCCATCAAATATCACCAGGCGGCTCTCTAATAAACATTGTGAGAATTCTGTTTCGCAAAAACAAAGTGGCCCGAATGTGAACAACCATGAGCGCGCAAGGCTTAACTACGAGGTTTTCTTTTGTGCCCCGACATTTGAAGTTTGACAGACTGTAAGCAGGCGGCCCAGACAGAAGAGGCAGCAGCTGGCTGCTGAATCACCGTGGGGAGAGAGAGAGACAAAGAGAGAGAGAGAGACGCAGCAGCTGGCCCAGGAAGCTCACCACCTTGCTTCTCTCCTCTATCAACAATTTCCCATTTTCTTCATGAAATATCCAACAAACAGTAGCCTAATTAATGACCTGTGCTGATTGAGAGGCCCCTGCGCCTTGGCGTAAATGTTTTGTTTGTTGCTAGGGCCTGGACTGAAATCTAATAAGCTCAGCACAATGCGCGAGGGGCCAAAGTGAGCGAGACCAGACGGAGGACAAATGAACCTACCGGAGGGACGAGACGCAGACCTGACTGCGTTCGCCGCCCAGCGCACCAGTTTCACACAGAGGGGATGGTTTGCATTGACCCGTGGAGACACCTGCAGGAGATCAGGCCGGATTTCAGCTGTGTGGGTAGAAATGCAGGAGGAATGGAGCCCGAAGCCTTTTTAGTGCGCGGGTTTGCTCACGCAGTATTTTTAAAACCTCAAAAATGACTTTAGAACAAGCAGAACTTGGTTCAGTTCAGACGTAATTTCTTTTGTATTAATCTAAAACTCCATCTGGAATCAAAGCTTTGGTTAATTTAGTCTTCTTGGCCGCAACCTCAGATTAAAAGCAACAGCGTTCGCTATACAGGGTGGAACAAACCAAATGTCCAGATGTTGTTGATTTGCTTTTAGTACATATCACTCTGGAACTTTTTGTAGTTGCAAAACCAATATTGCATCAGAGCTATTACCTAACACCCTTGAGAGATGAAGTATGGGTGTCGAGTTGTGCACCACACAACAAGAATCCATTTTAAATTAAGTGCCAGGAAAACCACGATAAACTGAGCCAAGTTAGCGTCTCCCAGTTTTACCTGAAGCCTCTTGCGTTCGCCACTATGAATTTTATGAGCTTTAGCCGTCCAGGAAGTTACATCGTAATCAAATCAGCTCTTTGCGAATGCTTTTGCGCGCTCTTCCATTTGCAAGTTTCAGATTCATAAAAGTTCTGTCAAACTGGGCCGCATGTTATCGATAAAGGTGCATGTGCATTAAAGTAGCTGCTGCAGCTTCAAGAACATTTATGCAGCAAATTAAAAGTGTGAGATAAAAGACTGAACGCAAGAAAGCATAAGTCCAGCATGTTTAAATTGAGACATTCAACAAAGTAGTTTGTTTTTTTCAGTGCTTAATATCATTTATCCTGAGGGCCAAAGTCAATTCTGATAAAGAACTCAACAAAGAAACAATTTAGCTTTTCCGTTATTTTGATGTACAATTACAAACTGAGTGGTGTGTATTTTTTAAATTGGAAAGCAGAAGGTACATGAGTGCCTTCACAATCAGCCTCCTGGAACGTACCAGACGGGCAAAGTGATATCCCCTTTAGATGCTTCAAACAGGTAGAAATACAAACTAAAAGCTGTAAAAAGAAAAAAAAAAAGTGCATCATCCCCCCTCCCCCCACCCACTCCGTTGCCCACCTTTGTTTTGTTCTTTAACATAAAACGTAGTTTGGTTTGTGGTTGCAGAGAAGTTGCAACAATTGGTTTTGCACACCGTTGCTCACCACATTCATCACACATTTGTCTGTAGTTGTGAGACGGTTTAAATCCCACTTCCTCATTGCTATTGGCTCCAAAAGTTCACTTTAATTCATGAGTCATTGGAGGGAACCGAGAAGTGGAAGTAGATGTTTTACTTATGGCACTTTGTTTTTCAAAGAAACGATTGAAATTTAAATAACCGGTTCCTTTAAAAGATAATCAATGCACCAGTAGGCAAGAGGCGTTTCATTCCTCAGAAATAAAATTATTCTGCAAATCACCTTCTAGACAGAAAACAGGTAAGGAAAAAAATAAAACATTAAATAAAGTTATCACAGCAATAAAGTCGTTGATTTAACCAATCAGCTAGTTATTATGTCACTCTGTGGTTTGTCACATTAATAATCCAAGGAGATTAAAAATCATTGCTCATTGTGACAGTGTGTCTGAATAACTGATCTGCCACCTAAAGGTGGGTAAATTACGTAAAAGTCAAATTTTCAGAGAACTAGTCTGTACCAGATTTACAGACTCTCCCTTCAAGGGTGACTGAGAGATATTTGTCTGTGTACAACTATTTCCAAAATAAAACCCCTGCTTTGAGGAACAACACTGCAAAAACACAAAATCTCACAAAATATCTTTTGTCTAGTCTCTAGCATCAAACGTCTTGAATATACTTGAAATGAGACAGAACTAACTTTTTGAGATTAAGTCAATAATTCCTTAATATTGCCAAAAACTGATAAGAGAAAAAAATGTATTGTTATAAATGAGATAATCTGCCAGTGGAACTAGACCTTTTTATAAAACAAGCTCCTACATCTTGCTGGAAGGTAAATTAGTTTTGTCTTATTTTAGGTGCACTAAAAACCAGAAGCCAGACCAAAAGTACCAGGTAAGATTTTGTGGGGTTTTTTTGCAGTGAAGAGGAAGTGATGAGATACTTCTACAGCAGCAGAGTAAAAAGGTTCAAAAGACATGTTTTATACAAATCCTTTACTGACGAAGGCATGACGCAAAACTCCTCTGATAACATCAGAGAAATGAAATATCTTAGACGTCTTAGGGAACAATAGCGAGCAATCCCTTTACAGCCTTGGCTTCTGATCAAGAAGCTGCTCTGGTTCAGCGATTTGTTATTTCCACACAAAGTTATCATCCCACCTAATTCATCACGCAGCCTTGCCAAAAACATTTCAAACACACACGCGCCTCGTCTCGGCGGTGAGCGTCTCGCTCTGCGTTTACCACCCTGGCTCTGGCTCCTGCGTGCCACCCTGCCTCTTATGGTGCTCTCGGCGGACTCTGAGCCGCCAAGGAGAGGGGGAACAAATCACGAGCCGCTCTCCTTTTTCCAGGCACCGCGGGCTGTGGGGCAGAGACTGATGACATGTCAGGATCTCCTTAAACAGGAGCATAATAATGCATCACTGGGCGCTTAGAGAGCAGAAGCAGAAAAGAAACGGGGGACCATGCAGGTGCACTTTAAATGTTCCTGTTATGCTTAAGGATGTATTAGGCCTGCAAAAGCAAATGTGCTCATACTGTGTAAACAGTTCATAGTTGCAAACCTTCTGCAAGCTTTTTTCTGAGTTAAAGGAAGATGATAGAGTTACAGTACGATGCAAAAGTATTCATTTTTCTCCCAACATTGTCTCACATTTAGCTCTGGAAAAAATGAAGAAACCAGTGCCTATTTTCATTTTTTTTATTTCCGCATCAGATTTCTCACAAAATTACCATTTAATTTTCATATTATTATGACTTTATTCGCGTATTATTTTGAGTTCATTGAAAACCTCTATAAACTTGTTTTCTTTGCATTATTTGAGGTCTGAAAGCGCTGCATCGCTTTTATTATTTTGACCATTTCTCATTTTCTGCAAGTAAATATTAAACTTTTGCTTAGAATTTCAGAGACATGATGTCAGTAGTTTGTAGAATAAAAGAACAATGTTAATTTTACTCAAACATTTACCTATAAATGGTAAAATCAGAGAAACTGATCATTTTCAGTGATCTCAAACAAATCGCTGAGCCCTCACTTTGTCTATATACTTGTTAGGGTAAATGGGGCAGAATGCAAAAGCATGTTGTACTTTTCTGAGTTTTTTGTAAACAAGCAAAAAAAAAAAAAAAAAAAAAAAAAGTTTTCTTCCCCCATAATTAAACTTTTTTCGTATTTATTTTTTTTTTTTT